>NC_071311.1:8705443-9005443 GCF_027563975.2 Plodia interpunctella | reverse complement strand
CGTCTCGTCTGAAACGTGCCAGTCAGAAATGTGGTTTAGTATCGTGTTTGTGGCTAGTGTGAGATCTATGATTGTCTGAGCTCGTCTGGTGGTAAAAGTTGGTTTATTACCTTTATTAATGATGTTGAGGTTGGTCTGGAATAGGTAGTTTGCAAGTACCTCGCCACGTGGTTTCGGATTGTCCGAACCCCAAAGTGGGTGGTGTGCATTAGCGTCTGTAGAGATGATGTGATTGTGGTGTTCGCAGTAACTTACCAGCTCTATGAGTTCAGGGGTAGGTGCTTCCGAGTCAGATGGTAGATAAACCGAAGCAATCACTGTATTAGGTATGTTTTTGTAGTCTATTAGTGGAGATCTTGATGGCCGTCAGACCTCTGGAAAATAAGTGTGTTAATGGCATAGCATTGAAATTACGGGGGAGATAGATGATCATAGATATATGATCACAGATACATGATCTGGGACAAGTGCTGTTGGTGTCATTTACGAGTATAATCTTACCTCCGATGTTGTTAAGGCCACATATGGTATTGCGTCTGATCCACTGCTCCTGGATTAGCGCGATGGTCTTGTTTTCCTCCAGCTGGTCTGGCAGCTGGTTAGCCGTTGCTTTCTGGCTGTGCTGGAGGTTGCTTTGGATTGCTTTAGTCATCCGGGTCGGGGTCGGTGAGGAGAATACTGTTCTCCAAACAAAACGCCAATTCCATATGTAAGGACCTAATACATGTAATAGAAGTGCAAGTGGACTAAGAACATTGATTGGTACTCGCAGGCGAACATAAAGATCAGCTACCTGGAACAGCAGCACCGCGAGCTGGAGCAGGCGCTGTCGGCGCTGCAGACGTCGCCGTCGGCCGCGCAGCTGACGCTGACGCCGCGCTTCCGCGCCGCCGACCTCGAGCGCGTGGTGCGCGGCGCCACGCCCAGCGACGCTCTGGTAACTGTGGCCTGATGGCGCGCCGTGTAGCGTTTCATTGGTGTCCGACAAATATTTTTTTTTTTTTAATTAAACATTTATACATTTAAGATTGTACTAGTACTTTACTTATTTATAAAATAGAATAATTGAATTGATTACTGTGTGTGCTACAATTTAAAAAACACTGATGATATCCCGCGGCGGAGTTCAAAATGCTCATGAAATTCACCCTATATGAATTTGTTATACGTGCCACACATGCTTGTTAACTTTTGAAAATAATATTGAGATGAAAAAATTCTGGAGTCGAGCGGGTATTGAACCCGCGCCCCTGTCTGTCCGGGACAGTGCTCTCGCCCACTGAGCTATCAAAACCTGCCAGTTCGGCGGAATCGATTCATCTTTTCATTCAGATTTTCATTAGAAACTAATAGGTAGTCTTAACTTATCAATAATGTTAGAGTACTCCACCGAAGGTCCCTGGATCGAGCCCCGGTCAAGTCATGAATGAAAACAATTGTTTTCTGATTGATTTGGGGTCTTGAAATGAAATCAAGGTATTTGCAATAGGTTGAGTCGAGTTGAACGAAGACTCGACCTATTTCTCTCGGTCTTGATCGATCCATCGAATCTGATTCGAACGGACGTTAACGTGTTTTTGTTATCATGTTTTGAATGTTGACGACAGCCTTCCTTTAAATTGTTATTTATGATTATAGCGCAAAACACGCGGGCTTTAAACTTACCCTGTAAATTTTGATTTATAATTTTAATTCGTCTCCCTCACTCATCTGAGCGTTTTCTCTGTTCTTCCTTCGCCGCTAAGCGTCGGAGCTCAGTGTCCGCCTTCCTACTTTTGTTCTTTTTATTTAGACTTTTAATAACATTACCTATTTTACAGGAGGAACCAGAGACTCGCAACGAATTCGGTACGATGAACGGTTCGTTCGGCGCGGACCCCTTCAAGGAGGCGGGCTTCTCGGCTGCGACGCCCAACGACCCCTTCGCACCCACACACGACAAACCTGCGCAGGTGCGTGCTTGGATTTGATTGTTTTTATTTTATTTCTCTGTTTCATTTTAAGGACGAAGTATTTTGTAGTAACATACAGTCTCATTTTCTCAGATGCATTCGGAACCGTGACCTTGAAAAGTCCACAAAACTTTAAAATTTTTAAGGCTTGATTTGTTGTTCGGCTGTGACGGCGTTCGTGAAAGAAGTTGGGAAAGACTTGCCCAACAGTGGGACATAAATAGCTTGGGAAATAAATTACTTCATTTTTGTAGTTTTTAGAATAATATAAAAGTTTTATAATATAAATTTTGCAGGACGGATTCAGTTCGGATCCGTTCGCGTCGAGCGCGGACCCGTTCGCGGGCGATGCGTTCGCGTCCAGTGACAATAAGCCCAGCAACGATGTGAGTGTTTCATTCCATCTATACAGTGGGCTGTGTCTGAACATAGGAGATATTAAAGAACAATGATTATGGTTTTTTTTTAGGATTAATAGAAGCCAAAATATTTTTAACAATTTTTGTCTGTATGTTTTTTCGTGTATCACGCAGGAACTACTGGATGGAATTTGATGTGATTTTCACAGTTGTATCAGCAGATGGTCTAACTTAAAGTTTGATATAGGTTTAATCGCGTTACGTTGCTTAGAACCAGAGATATTCATAATAATAAGTTATATGTGGAGGCACGAGATAAATGCCGACGGACCCGCGGGTAAAAGCTAGTATCATATATTAATGTGATCTGTGGGCGTGGATCAAGTCGATTCGCAGTGAGACGCAGCAAAACACAGTCACAGTGCGCCATTGTGACGCAAAGTGAGATCGTACTGATTGACGGACTGTGCAAATCCGGACTTCGCCCTCTGACGCATATACAGTTGTAATAATGACAATATTTTATGATAATAATATAACAAACATAATAATGACAAACTTTTGCATTTAAGATGTTGTTTAGGATACGACGTGAGTGCATTTCATCATCGAGTCTATTCAACTGAGACGCAACCAACGAACCAATCACATGTGCTATTGTGACGTAACGACAACCACACAACAATGTGTGACGGCGCCGTGTCTCACTTCGAATCGATTCGATGGACGCGAAGTGAAATTCAAACCGTCACTAAGTCCACAGGCACTCACGTCATATTCTGATTAATATTATAAATGAATGAATGAAAAATTATTTATTCAAGTAACCGAGACTCACAAATTAGTTAGTACACTAAAGCTATGTTGGTATGTATGATCTATATAAACGTGGAAGTCAGTTTGTTGTCTGTTTCGAATAAATGAAATGTATTGACAAGCAGGGCGCGTGGGAGAGCGACCCGTTCGCGGTGCTGCACGCGCCCGAGCGCCCCGCCAAGGTGCCCCCGCCGCGCCCCGCGCCCCCGCGCCCCGTGCCTCCGCACAAGGTAACCACACACGAGATACTTTATTTAACACATCACAAATTAACTAGTCTCCAATTAATCACATCAGATTGTTTTTCTTATGTCTAAAACAGAAAATTGTATTGAGCTCGTGTGACAGTACTATGACGTCACGATTTTTGGAGTCAAAATCTAAATCTGATCAATTCGAGTAAATACCTTTGAGTGTTTATTTTTTTTCGTGTCAAGTTTCATTAAACGATTCCATTAAACGCATCGACCAGACCTTTAGAATGAATAGAACAATTTTCCTGTTTTTAGATTATTTTGAAAAGAAAAATTAAAAACTTCTCAAAGCTTCCAGATATTTTAAGATTAATTGACTTGAAATAATATGAATATAATTAAATTCGACGTTCGAATCCCACAATGTTTCAGTCAATCAAAAAACGATTACACGCAAGGACAAAGAAAACTATATGGACGCAAGATTACCGTAGCCACATGAAACAGACTATACAAAAACAGATCACGATATATTGTGAAAGTCGGCACACGATGCGAGAGCGGAAATACTGTTCTGTTCCATTACTTATGCATATTTCAAATTCGCATTTTTCTTTCGTGTGTGAGCAAAATAGTAATCGCTATAATTATAGTTTTCTCTGTCTTTTAATACATAATAAAATAAATTTATTATATAGAAGAAACAGTTAAATTTTAAACCACGAAACATGTTTCAAAAATCAAACTCATGAGTAAATGAATATATCATTATGATTTATTTCACACGCGATTTGCGATGTTTTCCCTTGATCGAACTTCAATGACAAACAAAAAGTAAACATTACGTTATGATTTATGAAACATATTCTCGAAAATTCTAGTTTTAAGCTAATGTTTAATTTTCAGATTATTTTTGTTTCCTTTATTTTGATTGTACCCACGTTTATTTGCCCCCATTCCCCCCCCCCTCGCCCCCTCACCGTCGTGCGCATGAGGTTAGCTTTTCTAAAAAATCATTTATGTTTTACGCTGCAGATAAAGTAAATGTACGTAGATGTTTTAATTAGAGAGTGGCATTCTGTTTTGTTTCTTTTTGTTTGTGTTTTTGTTCACTACAATAGTCGGGCTTTACTTGGCATGATCAAAATTACAAAGCATTATGCATACATTTTTAACGTATTTATTAAATAAACTTAATATTTAAGGTCCGTGCACACCGAATGCGTATGCAGGACGTGCGCGGCACTATGAACAGAATTTTAACGCATGTATACACGCGCATATGCAAGCATGCGTTATTGTAATAAACTATACAATCAAGCTGCGCACGCGCTGCATAATAATATGCATTCGAAGTGCACCGAAACTGTTTATCTTAATTTTGAAAATTGTGTAGTATTTTTTGTATTTAGTTAGAACATATTATTAGTTAGTTTCAGCTCGTAATGGTCAATAGATTTTTAGAATTGAATGAAAGTATAATCCTAGTTGCGCAATAGCATATTTTAAACTCAATATTTTACATTCTCTGTTAAAGAATGCCATTCTCACAGCACATACGGACTGATGTCATATGGTGGTGATATATTTTTACTAGCTGTTGACCGCAACTCTGCCCGCGATAGCCTATATTTGACCTCGGCTAATTTAGCGGGTTTACCCGTGAAAGCGTGACAAATAGACTTTCTTATTTCTAATATTAGTATGGAAGAATGGATATGGATGAAGCTTTGACTTTACTTTTATTAAGCAAAATTGGTATTAGATTTTGCACTCAATTCCTTAGACATAAAGTTCAGTTTTCTATGACGATAATAAAATCGGTTAACAACACTTTTTTGATATGACATCAGTTGATATCACAATTATCTTATGCATTGTCGCTTCTATATTCCTTTGTTTGCACTGTTATCATGTGGCTTCATCTTCATGCATGATAAATGTTATTATTATGGTAACCGTTTTTGCTTAGAATATATCCTGATGATTTACTAGACTGAGCAATTCAGGAAAAATCAAAAATCAGCCTTAATCTTACCATTATAAGATTCATTTTCAAGTGAAGCAATTCAGGGAGGACATAAAGACAGAAAGCCACTAATTAGAGAGGGATATCTGTCCGCAAGCTTTCTATTTGTATTTCCCAGCGGAATTCGAATTTGGTAATTTAAATCACTTGAAATTAAGTCTTATAATAGGGGTCTCTTAGGGGGGCTTTCATTTGCACCTATTTCTTACTAGAGTCTCGCCCCGGCTTCTCTCGGGTAAAGCTATGTTACTTCTGAAGGTTTCGTCTGTCTCTATGCCAAATTGTCACAAAATCGGTCCAGTAATTTTTGGGTAATCTCCGAAACTACCGAACCGATTTCAAAAATTCTTCACCATTAGAAAGGTACATTATCCAAAATTGCTATAGGCTATATTTTATCTCAAAATTCCCACGGAAGCGAAGTCCCGGGCGACATCTAGTCAGAAACAAGTGTAACTGAAAACCAGCCTTAAGTTTACTAGAATAAGATAAATTTTCTTGTTCGTAAGCAAATATGACTACCACACCCATAACAAGAGTTCTACTTGCTTGACCAAAACAATAAAGAAAATCAAACATCCGTAATGTTTGATTTTCTTCGTTTTATACAATCAATCGCACGTCGAACTACCATAGAAGTATATACGACGGTGATAATGGTGGACTTGTAGAGATTATATATAGCTTGATGTGCTATCGACTGTACTAGCTGTCTGCTTAGACTTGTAACTATAAACTAGTTGCCCGCATCTCCTTCCGCGTAATCTACGTTTGAGCTCCGGTCATAAACTATAATGTTGTGTTTCTCTAAGAAGTTTTTGTAAGTGCCTATTTTTCTTACTAAATACTTTGAAAGGATACATATTGTGTACCGTTGCATTTAGCTAAATTAATCAATAAATAAATTTTCCAAATTTCATGAAAGCGTGACAGACAACAGATAGACATACAGACTTTCGCATTTTTAATATTAGTGTGGATTTAAAATACGAATGTATAGATAGTCGAAGAAGCTCTCCCTGTCAACATCCGTTCACGAGTTGACGCTTGGGTCAGCCTCAGTATTGCTCAAGCACATAGAGGCTATATAGAGGTCTATATATCAGAGTATTATTGTATATTTTTTTTAATTACATAAATTTCATACTAAACTTAAGGCGTTTACATTCAATTTAGTTTATAATTGCATGGCTTTTTATATGTTTCAGTTATTTATAACGCTTTTGCTATTTAATCCCTTTTCCATTTACATTTTATTATTTATTTTATTCTATTTATTTATATCCTTCTTTTGATAACAATAACTATCTGTATAATACAATAATATTTCTATTTCTATATATCATGAGTACACAACGTTATCCTTTATATCACAACAAGGCATTGGTCTTCAAACTAAAGAAAGGAAGAAAATCAAAATACTTAGATAAAATAAAAATTATATATATATTAGATTTATATTAAGCGTTTGTTTGTTGATCAATGCATCTAAAATATTTTTTTATAAAACATACCGTTGTGTGCTCATATCACCTCACCAGTCACTAACATGCTAACCACGGTCGTGTGCTTCCCCCACATTGCAGCGCTAAGGATCCAAGATGGCGGCGTCACGTGCGTACAATCTATACTCCCACCCCCCAACTAGCTAACCCCCTCGCTTTGTTCGTCCAGACCCGCGCCAATTCGTCCATGGACTTCACCGAAGACCCCTTCAAAGACTACAGGTACGAAGACCCCTTCAATATCGAAGACCCCTTCGCGGACGTCACGGACGCAAAGATAAGACCGACTTCTGTAGCTGGATTTGAAACTGATGATTTCTTCTCACCCACTCTGAATGGAAACTTCCCGAAGCCGGAAAAGAGGAGCGGACGCGTTTCCGCTCCGCCCGTCGCTTACGATCCGTTCTCGACGAGATCTGACCACAAAAGTAGCGCAATCAGTACTCTACCTGAGACAAATGAAAATAACAACACATGGGCGGCCTGGCCCAACGATAACTGGGCCACAGACGACGCGTGGTCCAAACCGACGCAATCCAAGGACGTTTGGGCCAAACCTCAAAAACCAGACGCCTGGTCGACTAGTAAAAACACCAACTCCTCGTCGAGTGATTGGAAAACGGACAACTGGGCGAATAAATCCGAAAACTGGGCCACGGACTGGGGAACAGACCAGAATAAGAACTTAAACGAGACATGGCCGTCGAATACGCTGCCTTCGAAGAAAGAAAAATCGCCGAAGCCTGTCAAATACGCGAAATCTTTGGTTAACACGATAGGGGGTATTGGCAGGAGTAGGCACAACAAGGAGAAGAAGAAAGCAAATGTTGAAGGTCGGAGTACAGAGTTCTTGCCGACGGAGGAGCAGCAGTGGCAGTGGGCCGCGGAGGAGTCGAAAAGATTACAAGCCGAGGCCGAGGCGAGAAGGAGACAGGAAGATGCTGAATTGCAACTAGTTTTAGCTATATCAAGGCAGGAGAAGTGATGGCGCGATCAGTGGTCTATGGTCTGGTCTACAAGTCGGTGAGTCGACGAGTCAATGCATTTTTTTTTAAATTTGAGCAATCGTCCTCTTTTTGGAATACGATTTTTTAGTTCGCATCGATTGCACGCCGCGAAACTGATATTGGCTTCGTTTGAACGCGCGTTGTATGCGTTGATATTATACGATGTTGAATTCGTGTCCAATCAGTGTGCGATTTTATATCAGCCGACCAATGGGAGGCAGGAGTTTGAGGTTCATTCTGCATTCCACTTCATACAGGGAGAATCTGTAAGTCTGTATATGTATTTATTCCTAGATTCGTAACTATATTTAAAATACATTGAGGACCTGAAATGGAATCGCCATCTGTTTCCCTGAAAATATTATGAGTGAAAGAGATGACGCTCTACAAAAGTACTATTATCACAATGTACGTATATATAACCTGTACTCGATTTGTATATATTGTAAGATGTACATATAGTAGGCTTACAGTTAACTCTCGTCATTTATTGGAACTAAAATATATCGCTAGTCAGTTGGTTAAAGCAAATTGCGGGGTCTAAGAGCTCCAATCCGATGGAATTTTGCGGTTGCATACAAAAAGTAATTGTTCAAATCTTTAATATTAGAAATAGATACATACAGTTAACGTAGCCTTTGAGTTTCACATCTGTTGGCTCAGTTAGGCCGGTACCGCTACTGTGATGCTGGTATTCCAGTTGTTCTTGGTCAGCGGTGATCCCTTACCATCAGGTGATCCGTTTGCTTGTTTGCCGTCCTATACTACAAACTTATCTAATGAGCTGTGAGTTAATATACTTTTTATTAGGTATATTGTTTGTATATGGATCAATGAGGAGCCAAACTTGCACTAATTATATTAACTTCAGATCGTTACGAAATATCGAAACGAAAATAATTTTATATATTTTATTTTAGATTTAAATGTTTCATATATTTAAATTTGCACATTTTGTACATTTTCTTATGTAGCAAGAAAAGCTACATTATACAACTTTAAATAAGGTCAGTGAAATTAAAATGGCTGATGATTATGTACTAGAAATGATGTACATTCAACAGCACATAAAGTTAACCTGCATGAATCTCTATGGCGCGGTAATAGCGGCGAGTTTGCATTGTATTCGGGTAGGTTCGTGTGCCGTTGAATATACTTACAAGTCGTTTTATTATAGAAAGGCACGAAATAATAGGCACGCTAGGGTTTCGTGAATGATGATTTTTTGTATGCAACAAGCAATTTGTAAAAGTGTATTATATTGTTCGCGAGGCCTAAGCTTCAATGTGTATAGTGTAGGCTTAAATCGAAGAGATCGCGCGGTGAAGTCGTGACTTTTTTATATCCTTTTTTAATAAAGAAATTTACATTTAGGTTTTGAACATGATGAAATAGCTTTTGAATAGTCGTATATTTTTGTAATTCATTTACTTTAAAGACACAGCATTCAAAATGAATCATGCGATAATGTTTATTTTCAATTATTATATACCTGTAGGATTTGTTTCTGTCGGTTGGGTTAGTTCTTGCCGTATTTCATAATGACATAAATCACGATTTCACCCCGTCCAAATATTGTTATATTTCATGAATTATGAATAAATTATTTGTGTCCTTATAATTTATAAATTGTGTCTATGAAACATTTGTGTGTCTCCTACGCACGAATGTACAGTATATCTGTCTCTTTCTGGCCTTCTATAGTGCTCTTAATGTTTCTTACATTTTTAGAGCGAGAAAACATGAAATGAGACGCTTCATCGTTTGCCTTGTGTTTAAAACAGTCAATTGATTTTTGCAATATTAAAAAAAATCTTATTGTTATTCTAATATTCCTCGAATCGCTCGAATATACTATTTACTGCCTATTTAGACATATCTAATAAGAGGCATTTTAATCACACAAATATTACCTAGTGACTGAATATACGGTCAGAGGAAGAGGCGCCGTGAAGATGTTAATGAAAAATGATCCTAAATAATACCTACAATAAGATCTTGTTTGAAAATTTCTCACTTAACATATGTATGATGATGGATAGGATGATGAATGAAAGTTTACAAAGACCACGTTACTTATGTAATTAATATCGACACAACACTGTTATATTTGAAAATAAATTTATTTAATTGTAGTCTCGCAATTTTCAGTTGACACATTTTCGGTCAATTGTATATTTTTAAATTGTGTATACTTTATTATTGGTTAGTTAGCTTGTACGTTGTATAAATATTTGTTTTGTATAAATTCCATTGGATGCGTGTGGAAGTACAACTGTATTTGTTATTATGTTGGCAGAATGCTCGATGCGAGTACAAACGCATGGTACTTCAATATAGCCAAGTATTGTCGCAACAGTCATTAATATTTCATTAAAATAATGTTTGGCTTTGAGACCACAACATGGAAGTGACCACCTTTAAAAATGTGGTCCCTTCGTCGGCTCAGACCGACTTCACCCGAGTGAGCGTTAAATAGCTGAGCGATTCAGCTCAACCTTAAGTATCACTATTACCCACATAATAAATTACGCCTATAGATTTCACTTCGAAAATGCTCAATTTAAACTAAATTACACGAAAAATTGTCAAGTCTGGGCGGTAGCTTAGCGCGGCGTGTTATTATCTGTAGTGCCTTCTGATTCACTGTTCTTATCTCTTTCTAACACTAGTGAGCGGACTTGTGAGTGAAGAGAACGTATGTAGCTTCGCATTATCAACGATATATCTGTCGTGGTTCGGTTCAATTGTTCGTATTACATGTAATATTCTAGAAAAATGTGCAAATGATAAATAAAGGTGTACATTTTTAAAATTTCTACCATTTGGTAGTTTTTAAGTATTGTAGAACGACAACATTCGCTTTTGTCGTACGCACGGGCTCACGCATCGTATCCAAAACAATAATAATAATATGTTACTGCACGCTCTTGTGGGACATTTGATAAAATTAAAAAAAAAACTATCAGTAAATTTCGCATGAAAAATGTCTCGACAAGTGGCTGTTAGGGCGAGTTCACACCGTATTATGAAAACAAACGGCCATAACTTTAGCATTCATCGTATATAATTTACATTAAAATTGACCACTCATACAGCTAGTTATGGTACAGCGTGGACTTACCCTAATACTGGGTTTTCACATGGCTATTTCTTGGTTTGCGTGTTGCGGGCACATCTACGTATAATTGTACTAGTTTAGAAGGTGACCGATACATGGACACGAGACAAATCTGAGCAGTGTACGTCGGCTGCAAACTCTAACTCTAGTAGCCGTGTGAAGCCAGCATTAGATAGTAAGTAATTTTATTGTAAACAATGTAATGTAATTAATACCAGTGTGTTTAATGGGTATTATTATAAAGTTGTTATCTCTTTCTTAGGCGCTGTTAATTGAGGCTCGCCGCGCCGCGCGGACTATCGGTTTAGTTCGACCAAACGTCCTTGATACTTGATATTCTCCATAGACTATAGATGACATAAGATATGTAGAGTAGGTGGTTCATTATTTTATTACGTTGTTGAAATTTATAGAAATGTCTATTTTTCGCTAAGCGTTCTCAGTCAATTGATATTCTTGTATTTATAATATTTATTTTTTAATAGTGAAATATACTTATAGTCCAGTCCGCGCGGCGATTCGATCCGATCTGTTATCAAGTATACAATATAATGTATGTAATTTTCAGTGATAGCGGAAATAAATCTTTAAAATCTTGACGTTGATGTGTATATGTGTATTTAAAGCTAAAGATGGGTCGAATAGTTAGGTGTACGGTAGTGACGGTGCGCGGCTCGTTCGGCCACTGGTTTGTACAAAGCTTTAAATTATATATTGTAGCTGTAAGAACGCAAAATCTCATTGGCCATGTGCGCTTCATTAATTAAAAGATCGAGATGGAACTAGTCGCAATATGTTCGAGTGAGACTACGTATCAAAGAATGTTGAAGTTAAATCTAAATAGTTTCAAAAATATCAGTATTATTTCGAGTCCGCGCGCCTTAGCCTATAGGTTAATGAATTATCATTATGCAAACTGTTGGTATGTTACGTAGGTGTGATGGGCTTGGATTTGGGCCTCGTACTGATAGGACGAATTAGATGCTTATTTCTCAAGCGCCACATTACTATTCCACCAAGCAGAATTAAAAAGTATTTTCAAAAACCGACAATTAAGTTGTCTACGCCACAAAAAAAAACGAGCTACAAAAATACGTGTTTGTCTTATTGAAAATACTTTCTGTTATGGGGGCCATGTTTCTGAAAATAAATGATTGATGAACTCCTCTGTTCCATCTTGTTACATTCTAATTAAATTACGGAAAATGTTATGTGGTGTGAGAGTAAGCGGAATTAGGTGTAGGTAAAATAGGACGAAATGCATTTTACGAAAATTAGAAGACCCACTTATAACACGCATCCGTAGTCCCCATCACAACCGTTGATAATCACAATAAAATTAATTGTTAAAAACTTGGCATTTAAAGATTGCTACTGGATGCGAGAAAGAGATGCAAATAGTTGCCCAGTGCAGTCTTTATTCAAGCATATTATATAGATTTAATTATTAATATTTTGCATTGATCGATGTTTGTTAATGTATACTTATTAGCGATTTTTATTCACAGCTTTTTTAAATGCAACGAATTTAATACTTTCAAGTGTCAAGATTGGTTGGTTCTGTTTCTGTGAAACGGGAGTGTTGCTCTACCGTAGTTTTGTCTTTGGATGCTAGTGGTTGTTGCAAACTGAAGTGGATTTTATATCTGTATTCTTAGAGTTGATATTTCATTATATTGTTTGAATTTATTTTTGTTAATGTAACAGTGATTCTGTGTTTTAGATCAATTTGTATAAAGTCTAATTTAGTTTGCAGCATTCCTAGCGATCTTGAGACTTTGAATACGTGTTATCGGGCCTATTGTACATGATTGTGCTGCCGTGTTAATGTAAGGAATTGTAACTTATGAATATGTGTAATTCTGTAAAGATATGTAGCGAATAGTCACGAATATCCTATAAAAAGCACGATCATGTTTGAATCGGCCATAGACTATATAACTTCTTAGATATTTTAATGACATTTTTGTTGATCTATATAAATGAATTTAATAAATATTAATTGTGAATGTATTCTGTTATAGTGTTCTAAGAAGTTATCATTTCTATGATCTATTAATTATCTGTTGATGTTTCAATGTTTACGCCTTAGCCGCATTCATATTAAAAAAAAAAAGTGGCATGTCTTCTTCACTTATTCTAATCATTGACATGTCGCGCAGCCATAATATCTTATTTATCATAAGAGGCTAAATAATTATATAGTACAATGTATCTCATATCACGTTTAGTTCGCTCAGGACATATTTGTTCTAAAAATACAATAACTATGTTATAATCAAAACTTCTTGTGATTTAGCGTCGTAGATATTCTGTCTATACTGTATACATAGTGACGTCCGGGGCTTTTTTCATAATACCATTAAACCATAGAGTTATGTGTAGATGTGTATACTGTAGCGGGTTGTGAAAAAGGCCCACGACTATATGTTCGTTTAGGTTCATAGTGTACAATATAAAAATGTCCAAAAGAAAGTCCCAATTTTCCTTTCACAAATCCAAATTTTCATGTAATTTTGAAACTGTTGCACGTTTTGACGCGCTGGACATTATGGACCTAAATAGATTTTTTAACGCTGCAAAGTTGTAATGTTAGCTTATGATGTTATAACTGGTTGACACATATCGCCTGTTGTCTAAACGTTCGTTGCGTCTTCGCTTCTAGTTCCGTTGTTAAAACTAAAAGATCAGACTGCATTTTTTGAAAAATATTTTATTTTCTACTTTAAATATTAACTGCGGAATAAATGTGTACCTACGCTTGTGTTACGCGATATATAATGTAAATTGTTTTGAGCACGTTCTAGATAATTGCAAGGTTAGAGAAATTCTACTAGGTACTTATGATAAATGTTTATATAAACAAGTTGTGTACGTTTGTAATAATATATAGCGTGTACGACCAAATAATATAATGAATGTCGGTACTCCGAGGTTGCGATGTGGCAACACCTAATTTATAATTTCAATTTTGGAAGGCTGTGTTTTGTTGCGACATTTCAGTTTTTATCGTGAAATAGTTTTGTGAGCTGGCAACACTAGTCGCTTTTCAAGCGCCAGATTTATGATACAGAGCGTCGAGTGTAAGTTGATGCGTGGTAGGCCAGCGAACTAAGTTGTAAGCTATTGAAATTCTTATTTTGAAGCGTAGGTGGCGCCCTCTTCACATCGACTTATACTTGACTATATAGGTTGGTTTGTCTAAAAGGATTATTTTGTATTTAATATAAATTTGAAATGTGAGCCGGTTGGGTACCATCGTTCGTGCATTCGTCATTACCTGCTGACATGTATTCACTGTAATGAAACTATGATATTATATTAATATGAAAACAAACAATTCCTGAGATAATAAAAGGAGAAATAATATTATATCTTTTATTTGCACCATTTTACATCCATTTATTTATTAGGAATATTATTGGCTGAAAGATAAAGAAAATATGTGATATAAATACATTTAGAATTAATAGATATTATCTTGTGTTTATTTCATTACAATACAATAGTGCAGATATTAATACGAGGAGTTCATTTGGGTCGATAAATTGATGCCTTAAGTAATCTTAAGGCATCAATTCATCAATCTTAAGGCGTCTGGTTATATTACACAGAATGTTCACTGTAGTTACAGCGTTATTGACAGACAAATAGCATGTCGAGATTTTGCTATTTCTGGATCGCTGAATTGTCTGAAATACGTACGTACAGGTTTCCTCACGATGTTTTCCTTCACCGGAAGCAAGTGGTGGTCTATGAAAACTACTATAAAATGAGTCGGTTTGGTATACAAAGTCGTGTGGCGCGAGTAGTATTCGAATTTGGGACATTTGCGGAAGGTCTCAACGACTCAGCCGCCACCACCGCTTCAATAATTATAATAACAGTGCTAAGAATAAATATTTACCTGTGACGCAACGTATCTAAGAGAAAAGAAAAAGTACTTTTTCAACTTCGAAATTGAAGTCGTCTCTCGAAATACAGCTGTTTAGGATCAAAACCTACGGCCGTCATTCTGGCGCTCAAACACTCGTAGTAGTGGTCCAAGGTTCTGGTGTAGTGTTTCTCTCGGAACTCCTTATCAGTCCCGGAGAAGATGAAGAACGTGAGGTCGCTCACGCCGCAGCCAGCCCGCAATGTCTGCAAGTCTACTGGGACCACTTCCATGGACCCATCCTAAAAGTATTAAGTAATAAGACTTGAGTAAAATCTAACACCGATGTTAGTAAACACTCGGACTCGAAGTATACACATTGGTCAGACGGGGATAAATTCTCAGCAGTGGTCGTTCCGAAATACCTTTGTAGCTTTGTTTAATCCTACTAATATTAAAAATGCGAAAGTTTGTGAGGATGTAAGTACGAGTATGTTTTACGCAAAATCTACTGGACCGACGTGACAGTGTGTTTTGTTTATCTTTCCAGTCTTTATTTGGGTGTTATAGTTGTTGTTATTCTATTAATATTACCAAAGCTGCAACCGTATTTAGTTTTGTTTAGATCAATGTGTAAGAACTTTGCGATTTCTAAATTGCGGAAGTGTGGAGGAGAAATAAAGGATGCATGTCTGTAAGTAACTTGGTAATTAAACATTTATTAATAATTGTAAGGGACAGATGTAGGCGCTAGGCGTGGTCCAGGGCTTGAATAATAAGAACACAGGCGATATGTCTTACGTATTTCTTGTAAAATAAATTCATAGAATTCCCCATCGGACGTAATCATCGATGATGCCGTTCAACCTCGCGGGGTAATGACGTCCTGTCTTCGCCTGGGACAATGTGTTCCACACATCATCAGCGTTGATGTCCGGCGCATCATCAGACTCCACAGTCACCACCGGCAGCAGGAACACCGCCACGATGAGGCCATAAGGCAGTGCCTGGAAAAACCAGGAAAAACCACCTTAGAGTTTCCTATTCTGTCTCTGTCTGATCGCGATAAATTCGAAACTAATGCACGGATTTTCATTTCATTTTCACCAATAGTTAGTGTGAATCCTGAGGAAGTTTTGTGTGTACATAGTTCATTAGGTTTTTACCAGAGCCAAGCCCGGACGGGCCGGGACGGAATGGAATATGTTAGTAAGGTTACAGAGCATGCAATGAGGGTTTTGGATGAGAAGACCAGGAACTTCTGCAATGTCCCTCACACTGCAGAAGTTCCTGGAGCAGTTTTCGATTGCAGAGATGATAGAAATGAACAATCCTATTCGTCGGCCGGTGTTGGTTCACGGTGATTATTGTCCAAGCAACTAGTTGTTAATATACTCATACCTGTTGCAGCTCGTAATCGAAGTCCTCCCTTGAGTATATCTTATCAGGATTTAACCTCAGCCTTCTTAAAGTTGTGCTCAAGCTATGATAGTAGCGGTCAATTAGTTTTTGGTAGTGCGTAGCTCGAAACTCCGCATCAGACCCGGAGAAAATAAAGTAAAGAAGGTCAGCGACCCCGGAGCCGGCCTGGATCGTCTGATAGTCTAGGGGGATCAGGTCGATGGTACCGTCCTGAAATGGAAATGATGTTGAAAGAAAAACTACCTGCTTTTGTCCGTAGGTTTTCATTTTACCATAAAAGGAATAAAACGAGCGCCTATCATCACTATCTAATCGTCATCATGAAAACATGAAGCGCCTACAGAAATTACGACGCCTACAAAAAGCAAAAATTTGCTTCGTCACTATAACTTTACAATATTTGACATCGAGATAAAGAGACAAAACATGCTTTAGCTAAAAGTACGCTTTAATTTTTTGTGACTAAAAGGGTATATCAATAATATTACCATATCCACCACAACTGCAGTTTTAGAAATAAACACGTGTCCAACGTGGGAGTTTATCCCACAAGAATTCTCACTACACGAGAAGTTATGTAAATTTTTAAACACATACCTCGTTGACTCTGTGCATTATGTTACTGGGTCTGAAATCGCCATGAATAATCGCAGCTTTACGAGTTGGCTTTGTATACCTGCTAAATATGGCCCCTTCCAGCGAACATTCTTTCTCAAAAAACTTTCGTAATCTTTCTTTATTTTCCTCTCTTGTCACGGATAGGGCTTTTATTACAAAACTTTTGAAATTATCACTCATTGATTTGTATGCTGGTTCTATATCATCGTTCAACTTCTCGAGTAGTTTGCGGTATTCCTCGGGATTTTGCTCTCCGTAGGCCATAGCTAAAGCGTGAAATTTAGCTATGATCTCCACAGCTTTGGATGCATAAGGCCAATCGATGGACTTCAATCTGTCATAGACAACATAGCCCTGAGCCGCCAAATTCTCCAAAATAATAGTTTCTTCATAAATATTTGGATTATAGCCGTAAAATTTTGGTAAAACATATCTTTCTTCCTCTGGTATCTTGCACTTTTGTTCTATGCTTTTAAAAATATGAGCTAAATCTCTATACACGTATCTTTCTGTATCAAAAATGAACGTAGGCACAACCGTTCGAGTTTTCTCACTGAGATTTGCAACTTTCGCGAACAATTTCAACTCCGTCTTTGAATCAGCTACAGTTATATTATAAAGTACTGATGTATAGTTCGCACCTCCACTGGATATGGCTTCTATTTTAATGTCAGCATCTTTGTAATTATGTTCTGCAGCTACATCCTCGAGAAGTTCGCGCAACATGTGTTCATGAGTTTCCATTGTGGTCTCTTCAAAAAAATATATTATCTTTGACTTGTGCTGCACTGTTAGCTCATATAAATACGAATGATAAAGCCTTATGTATACACAGCGCTGATTATATAGTTGCCGCGTTGCTACTATTATTTCTGTAGCCTTGATTTCAGTACAAACCATGGAATTATACATCCCAGTTGAGGCATGATGTAGCACATCTTAGTCAATGATTACCCAATGTGATTCTTCATTTCTAGTATTATTACAGGCTTATTACCGAAATATTATCCAAACAGAGAAAATTTTTCAGTTATTGCGCCATGGAATTTATATGGTCAAAATATTATGTACTTATGTGATGGATATATAACTAAGTACATATATTTTTCTCACATATAAAATTTGTATGACGGCTTTCCTTTGCTTCCATTCCAGCTGTTTCTTTTTAGGGTGAATAGGAACTTAGGTATTACATGTTATATCTACACGTTTGTTTGAAGTTTTCATATTTAATTGATTTATTTTGCTCGTCATTTTTTTTTGCGTGTTGTGTCTGTATTTTCACTGCTTTATTGTAGGTACTGGAGGTCCCACTTTGACCACGGGATGTTATTTGTATACTTTCTACAGACATGAGATCAAATGAAGAGTCTGAGGTGGTAGCCGAATGAAAAAATGTTTCGTTTCCAGTTATTACTAAAGTATCTACAGGACTTCTACAATATTGTTTTCTTTTTTCTCACATACAAATCAAAAACAAATCTAATAATATTTGCTAATATCAAGCGCTACGCAGTTAGTTACCAAATCAAGTTTTTTTTATCACTATAAATATGACTCGATATTTGTCTATGAATGATATCTGTTATATTGATAACAGATATCATTCAGAATAATATTTACATTGGTAAATATTATTTGTGTTATTTACACTATCTGAGGTAACACTATTGAGGAAAACAAAGCTCAATGTTATGCAACAGTTAAATTAATTATAATATTTTTGAACATGGTAGGTGGTTGGAGGCCCTCGTAAAAGCCGTGCACGTCAGATGTCATGAAGGCTTGAATAAAATCTGACACCAGTGTTTTACCGTTAATGATCATGAATGCTTCCATGATGTGTCCGTCGACGCGATACTTGTCAGTTCCGGCATGAGCTCGAATGATGCTTGGCGTGGTTTTGAGCCGCTGCAATGCTGCACTATATTTGGTTTTCTGTTGCACATTAATGTGTTTTACTTTCGCATTTCGATATTAATCACGTCAAGTAAATCACACGAGCTAACCACTTCGCGTTTCAACATAGGTACATTACATCTATTGATTGTCTTTGAAGAGAGAATTTTCAGAGTGTATTGTACCTCAATGCAACTAACCAGCTAGTTAGGCATACGGAGAAGGACATAAGCTTCCTTTCATTCCAAAAAAACGTACTATATATTCCCGTTATGTACTCATATACATACACCTGTATGTATATGAGTACAAGGAGATTGTGAAGAAGATAAAGCGTTTATAAGATTGTTCAAATTGAAATATCTATAATTAAACTAATGATGTAGTTGTTATTATGTAAGTTATTATACATTTATTTTATTTTATTTTATTTATTTATTAACATTTCTTACATCTAACATTACAGGTTATTACCTAATGCGTTAGAATGAGCCTATTGTAATCTGTAGCAAATCACATATAGTCCAATTCTTCTGAAATCATTCAAAGAGCAACAAAATAGGTCCTGATCATTAGCCACGATATTAATTGTGCGCAATGCCCGCGTCAGCGGCGCCTCTTTCACCAGGTTGGTTCTCCCTTGCGGCACAGCTAGCAGCTGCGGCCGGCGACGACGCCATACGTATCTGTTTGGTACAAATATACTGATTTGTTCCAAGATACTGGCATTGTATATCCTTCCTCTTAGTACCATAAAGATGTACGATACCATGGCCATTTCTCGTCTCACTTTACATATACTTATGGAAGGACCTGGTGCGGATTGGACACACGTAAGTAGGTATCAATTTATACATTTACACCATAGCATAAATGCGAAAGTTTGTGAGGATGTAGGTACGTGTGTTGTCTGTCTGTAACACATAGGGTACTTTTCATTACTTCACACCGGAGCGAAGCTCTTTCGGGGCACAGCTAGTAATAGTAGCGGTAAAGTATTTTTGTTCGAATTGTGCCTTTTTGGAACCCAAAATTTTGTAACAGCTACATTTTGTGTTAAATTCAGAAGTTGGGATGGTATGGGATATGCGATAAAAAAACGTACGTACTCATGAAATGCACGTAAGTATTATATACTTATTTTTCTACTTTTATAGAAGCTCGTCCGTTGGCTCCACTTAAAGCCTCCCCCAGGCGACGAAGTCTTCGACGACGTCGTTGATCCGCTCAGGGAAAGCCTTCCCGGTCTTTATCTTCAGGCTGGCCAGGTCCAACTCGTCGTTCCCCAATGTCGGAGCGTCGGCTACCTCCACCGTCACTATTGGCAGCACGAACGCAGCAGCTATCAGACCGTAGGGGAGCCTCTGCAAATAGATAAAAAAAAGAACATTAAAAAAATGTAGTTATTTCTTCAAAAAATTATTGTCGTTGGAGAGTTTTTTGTTTTGAAATTGTGAAATTGTTTTGTTGCATTCAACGTGTGACAATGAAATCGTGTACACGCGTGCAGTACACAGTTGAGGAATTCCTTAGGAGCCGATCCTGGGTTCTGGCTTATCATAATAATGCAGTGTTATGGAAACTTAAGCGACGTAGAAGATTTCCATTCTGCAGGACAAGCGAAAGGTGAAATTTAAATTGTAAGATTTGATTAAAAATAAACGTCGGGACAAGTGAAAATAAAAAAAAAGCTTGTACATTTTTTAAATGAGAGAATTGAAAATTTATTACTCTACAACCAGTGATGAATGATCTCTAATTTGTTGAGCATATATCGTAAGCATCGTGTCCCTGTTCAGGGATGCTCCAGCAATCGATAAAGTGAAAATGCGTCTCTCTTCATAGTCGTATTCCTCATTGCTGAGTGTCGTGGTCATTACGTGGAATTCTCTTGGCACTATTAACGGAGGGGTTTTGCCATTGCCTTCTAACCTCCCAAAAATGATGAATTGAACTTTGATTGCATTATTTTATGGAAAAAGAAAAACATAAAACCTCTTGCAACTCGAAATCAAAGTCCTCTCTCGGATAGACTTTGTCAGGGTTCAGTCCATAAGCCCTCAGCATCCGACTGATCGACGCGTAGTAATGGTCCACCAGCCTACTGTAATACTGCTGTCTGAAGGCTCCATCGGTGCCTGTGAAGATGAAGTAGAGCAGGTCGATGACCCCCGAGCTTGGCATGACGGTCTGCAGGTCCACTGGGATCACGTCCACGCTGCCGTCCTGGAAGCCAAGATATGTTTCGATGCTAATCCAAAATCCAAAATTAACCTAATATACGAAGAAATTAAACAATCTGAATAAACTAATTCCTTAAAAAGAATTATAATTAACTAAAAATAATACAATGATCAAAAAAGTGAATGACTATTTAGGCTATGCAGAATTTGTATATCTGTGAAAAATCTCAAACTCAATAGTTATTTCCCATGCGGAAGTATCAAAAAAATATTTCGATTACTTAATTGATTGTATGAAAATTATGTATTGTTTTGCATATACCTATAGATAAAATAAAAATATATTTATTTTATATATGATAGCTTCGATAGCTACGTAATGGCCATGGTCATGATAATAGAAATAGTTAAGTATTTATATAACGTAATCGCTGAAATTATAAAAACATTAGAGAAGATTTGATAATATGTATTTTTTGTTGGTTGTGTAATGGACGAAGGTAAACATTTGGTTAACACGTTGGCAAGAAGATAAAAGTGAGTTGTAGGCTAGTATGTACGAGAGAGTACAAAAAATTTAGAAAAAATTATCTAAATTATCTTAATTTAAAAATCGTATAGAAATTATATAAAAGAAGTACTTTGTAAAAAGGCATATTACAAGTCTGATGATTATGTGAACGACAATAATGTCTGGCCCAAGCATGGTGCAGTATCCTCATAACATATGTAATTGATTTATGACATTATTACGTACGTTTTGTACATTTAGCTTTTTATTTATATATAGGTATATATATTTTTTGTGTGACAATTTTCAATAATTTTATTGGAAATACAGCTTTTATTTTTATTTATTCATTCAAATTTTGACATTTTTAATAATGATGTAAATTCGTCCTCCTAATTTTTAATATATGTATAAGACCTATATTTGTTAATCGACGTCCTTGGAGAAAAGGCTGCGGTGAAGTTTGTTGCGTCGCTTCTTCTTCACCTGCGCTTTGGAAGCCGGCAGTAGTCTTAGTTTAAGTAATTTTTTTGACGTCAATAAGTGATGTATATCATCCTAAATTGAATAAAGAATTTTGAATTTGAATAGAGTCCTATTTGGAGAATGATGAATTGAATAAACAGGGGAATGAGATTACATTAAATCTGACACTACATTTACACTCAGGCGCTGCCACTCCTCCTACCGCTGCCGGAAATATTTCCTTAAATAGGTGCTTCTGCGGGGATAACGACGAGAGTGGGGCACACTCAACCTTCATGTTCTTATTCTCTCTGTTTTCTTTATTTATCAACTCGTAAAAATGACTTGATATGATTGAATGAATTGCTGGTTAAAATTTTATTATGGACTAATATAAACTTACCTCATTGTTACGATGCATTAAATTACTAGGTCTGTAATCACCATGAGCGAACACTGTTCTCCGAACAGGCTTAAACTGTGATTCTATTGTATTGTCTTCTTTGTTGAAAAACGCTTTCAATTTTTCTTTGTTCTTATCATTGACTTCTTCAATTGAATATGGTAAAAATAATTCAAAGCCTTTACTAAAGTTGATAGCTAGGGATTCTAATGACGATTTTAAATGTTCACAATACCTTTTAAATGTGTCTGGATATTTTTCAGCAAGACACATAGAAAGAGCATGAAATTTCGCTAAAACTTCTACAGCTTTAGAAGCGTATGGCCAATCTACTGACTTCAATCTGTCGTGAAGAGTGTAGCCTTTTTCACATAAGTTTTCCAAAACTATAGTCTCTTCAAAAACATTAGAGTTACTGCCGTAATATTTGCTCAAAATCAATCTGTCTTCTTCTGGGATTTTATGTTTGTCTTCAATTTTCGAAAATAATTTTGCTAGTTCTTCATAAGCAAAACGTTCGGTGTCAAATAAGGTAACTGGGGCTTCTTCGCGTAGTTTGGCGCCAAAAGCTGCGGTTTTAGCGAATAGCTGTAAATCTTCTTTATCTGGCGCTGAAATTGTTCCTGTGTAAAGTACTGAAGTATAATTTGATCCACCTGACGATATCGGCGTCACTTTAATGGAATAATCATTATAATTATATTCCCTGGCGATTTTTTCAATGATATTACGGAATGGCTTCTCCTGATCCATTTTCGAACGAGTGGTGTTTTCGTTTGCACACTTCGCGGCCGAGTGAATTATATTTACAACGTCTTTATAATTTATAGACGTTAAATTGCACATTTTGGCGATTATCTCGGTTTTATAATATAGATTTAAGACTTATCGTCTCATTGTTTATGAAGCGCATGTTGGAACGTCTTGTATTCTACTAAGTATTAATGCTATCAGCAAGTCTGACCTTGCTGGACAAAGGTCTCTGCCATCCCCTTCCATTAATCCCCATTAATCTAAAATATTTCCCCAGTAATCTTTACTATTATCATTACATAGTACTTATAAAAACGCAACGAACATTGCTTTTTTTTATAGAAAGAGTGATTCAAGAGGAAGGTTTATATTATACTAGCTGCGCCACGGGGCCCCGAAGCCTGGTGGGGAAGCCGGGTGGGGGTCGCTAGAATTATACAGAGAGAGGTCCCGGGTTCGATCCCCGGTCGGATCATGATGGAAAATGATATTTTTCTGATATATTATTATATATATCCCGGGTACATTTCCAGGTATATATATATATATATATATATATATATATATATATATATATATATATATATATATATATATATATATATATATATTATATAGTTGGATGTTTATATATATACATCCAAGGCCCGGGATTGAATATATATATATATATATATTTATTTGCCTAAATCAAGGAAAATCCCCAAACATACACAAATTCGTAAAGACCATACAGCGTCGTCAATACCTCTTTATTGTTGGAATTTCTCCGTGTTATTATTATATTGACTGGACAATTAAAGATAAGACCACTATTATCCAGTCACCGTTAGTAACAATTTATTTCAATAAGATAAAGATCGAATTGTCATTATTATAATTATAACATTTGAATGATTGCTATGAAAATTAACTAACGTAAGTACCTACTTAATATTAAAGTAAAAGCAAAACAGTTATCCAGTATTTTATTTTCAAATGTCAAACAAGTATCCTAGCCACCGTGGCTACATAGATATCAAACATTAAGAACATATAATTTCTAAAAGTGCTATTTACTAAATGTGTCCTTAACACTTTAAAAGTTCTCTGTTGTCTCTTTTGTAGTCCTACATTTGTGTGAATACGATTTTTTTGCCGCGTGCTTAATTAATTCACTATATTTTTAGCGATACGACTAAATACTTATGTTGATTGTTGCTAATACACGATAATTATGAAAGAAGTATTTTTAAAGAAAAAGCTTACCTGTTAATAAATTATAGATAACACATGGATTTTCAAATTAAATCATTTATTTGTCAGAATACAGAATTACAATCAGGTGGTCATGATATAGATAGAACACGCATTCTGCCTTATAGTCGTACAAATATTTAACTGGCAATTAATAAAATTGACAATAATACTAAAAAATTAATAATATAATAACAATATCAAGAATATCTCAAATAAAATAAAATAAAATCAATTTAAAATTAAAGTGTCAATAATAAACAATGTCAATAAGATTAAAAACCCAAAACAAATAAAATCAAATTAAAATGTATATAATACCCATTGAGATTTGATTATACCAAAAACTTTATCGAGACCTTACTGTTGCCTCCAGTGCGGATACTCATCGACAGAATAGAAACATTTTTCTTTGAGCCACAACTGCAGTGTTTGCACGAACTCTTTTATCGGAAGTGTTTTAATATTGTTCGAAAGCGCATTGAATAATTTACCACACGTGGCGTAGAAGCTCTTGTGGCAAGAGGTTGTTCTTGGTACTACTTTTGTTATCTATACGCAGAACAGGACACGTAAAGTGGATATTTCTAGAAATATGAAATGAATTACTGTAATAACAATAGGTTTATCTACACAAAAGAGCTACCAGTACCACACATTAGATAAATACTTAGAACTAATAAAGTGGCATAAACAATTTACATACAGAGTTTCTATAGACTTGTTAATCTTAGCTTGATAAGAATGTCTATTTTAAACAATGGAACTACAACACCCTTTTTGATAAAAGGGTGTGAAATGCCCCAGGTAGAAGGGGTGGAATATAAAAGGCACTATTTTCGGTTATGTTAGTTAGTATTACTGTGGAGTTACAGGCGGTTCTATGTCCAGTTAATTTCTGAAGTAGCTCATGTGTTAAAAAATAGTGAACTAATAATACTTTGACAAACAAATCGTCAATAAAAAGCGTTCATGTGAAAGTGAAAAGACTGATCAAAACTGTTTTATATAGTACAAGTGTTTTTGAAAGAATCGCTAACCGAAAGATTGTCAGTCAAATCGTTCATTTGGGAGAACAGGTACAGGTTTGTGAGAACATATAGACAGGTCCTTACGTTATGCGATCTATATAAATTTTAAAATAGGTATTGAAATTTCTCTTCGATTTAATGGCCTATATAAAACTTATTTGATAAATATATACCGAGAAAAAGCCATTCGGGTGTCTTAGGAATTTGTATTTGTGGTGATTGGATAGTTAATTCTCTAATATTTCCCATTCTCAGCAGTGGTTCTTCCGAAGGGATTAAAAACTGGATATTGTGAAAATTTACAAAGTTTCATCCGCTTGTTTAGCTGTTCCAAGCTTTGAGTTCTTGGTCAGTACAAAATCCACTACATTGCTCTCTCTGTACATTAAACCTAAGTTAGCAGATAAAAGGAAATCGTGAAAATGTATTTGTTCTTTGTTCTCTTTTTTGCAGTCCTCTATTTATGTGAATACAATTTTTTTTTGAAGTGTGCACATTACTTCACTGTATTTATAGCGATATGACTAAACATATGTTGATTGTTGCTAGTTATACATAATAAAAACCTAGATACTTTTCTGACTTTTTTGTCATTTCTATATATTGTGTACTCTATGTACATAATGTGGGTGGATCTTAAAATTTCTTCTTCGCTACTTTGATAAGGGTAGTAAATTTTAACTGACTGTTGAAACAATTCGGTTGTCAAAAGTATGGTTTGATTGGATCATAACATATTGTCGTGATGGATCGTGGTCGTATTCGTCGTGTTATACGTGTGTATGTTGAAATAATTAAAAAATTCGTCCTATTAAAAATGACGTGAAAAAATTTTTTTATTCAATTATGTGATATTACGTGGGGATAAAGAAAAAAATATGTAGACAGACTAAAAGTCTGTCTGTCTATTTTTTAATGCTATTTATTCTATATTTGGGTGGAAAAAAAATCATCATTACTACGATAATTTTTATTATTTGTATTACCTACTAACATTGTAAATTAGTTGAGGCACAAAATTATATACTTAAAATAAAATTGAGCTAATATTAATAGTTAATTGTCTTAATTAAGTTTTTATCAGTCATTACATAAGTTAAAGCTGTCGTTGTTCGTCCCATGAAGTTTTCGTTCCAATCAATCAAATAATTGGGCCGAAACAAACACAAAAAAGCATTTTAGAAATCTGTGTGCGTTTTGCAATTTTTTTTTTATTAACGTCAACATAATAATTTAAACGAAATAAAATTACCATAAGTTAGTATTAACCTAGATCTAACTATTTTTCGCCAATTACATTTATAAAAAATCTTTATTTTTAATAAGCTTGTGTTGCTAACTGTACCAAATTTATTTTAAAAATTCTGAGGTGTTCTTTCGTCCCTATAGGACGAAAAATTCATAGGACGAAACGCCTAATGACACGTTTAAGGGGGTTCTGTTCTGATTACTTATACATAATTATGTTATTAAAAAAAAATAATCGTCGGAATACAAAAATATTGGTGGTAAATATTGAAATCTTCAGTAAAATATCAAAATCATGCTCAAATTAAAAATAAATAAATTAATAATGTCAAAGAAATGATTTTAAATTTCAAATTAAAAATAATTTAAATGAGATTCTAAAAAAAAAAGTTGAAATTCTCGTCTGAACGACGATTGTCTGTGTTGCACCATCATTGGTAATTAATAACCATTCATCATTCGGCTGTCAAAATGCCCCATCTGCGGAAGTCGCGATACGATTTCGTTCATTCTTTTTGAGAACAATTCGCTCGTCCGCATTATGGCGAAGCCGTTCATGTCTGTGTTGTGGTCAATCACTGGTGCATCTTCTTCATCGACCGTGATGATGGGCAGAGAAAAGACCGCCATCGTCAGGGCGTTTGGCAGCATCTGTAAATAATAAAATTGTCGTATTTATTTATAAATATTGTCGTTGTCGTTTAAAAAAAAAAAGATCTGTTCAATGGATTCTCGTAAGGATTCATAAGATGTCTTACAAAAAAGGAAAAAAAAAGGATATTCATATTTAAAGATAATCAAGATATTGAATGATAATAATTGCTGGTCATTGTTGTTCTTATCCCATACCAAAACCAATTTTAAATGGAGTTGCAGCATAATTTGCTATCTTTCTACAATGGCATATAATTTCAACCAATATTCCTCCCTCATTCATCCTTATATAAAAAATCCACCGTCATTACTGGTGCTCACGCTGTCGTCATCACGCCATCTTGTTTGATTCTGTTCATTTTGTTTTTTTTTGTTACCGGTGTTTCTGTTTGTGTCAGACCCACAGCATAATATTGAAATGTTGTCCATTTATATAATCTTACCTCATTCCACTCGTAATCGAAGTCCGCTCTCGAGTATTCCTCATCAGGATCCAGTTCCAACCTCTGCATAGCTCTTCTGAGGTGCTCGTAGTAGTGTTCCCTGAGGCGGTCCTGGTGGTCCCGTCTGAAGGCGGCGTCGGAGCCGGACATGATGAAGAAGAGGAGGTCGTACACTGGACAGCCGGCCTGCAGCAGCTGGTAGTCTATCACGATCATCTCCAAACTGCCGTCCTGGGTTGACAAGTTCAAAGTCGTATTGTAGGTTAGGTTAGGTTAAATGTTGATAAAATGGCATGTTGGAAAAAAGGCAAAGGTACCTAAAATGCAAAATATATATATATATATTTTATTCCATTACTGAAAATCTTACTAAATTCTTTTTTAATCAAATTGGATTGTAGTTTTTACATCTACCTTCACATTTCCATTAGTTTCATTTTCCGTTATTCTTTTGATGATTTGATACCCAAATTGGTTTTTTTAAATTAATAAAATGATTTCATATTAAACTAATTGCTCACCTTACGAATTTTATGCATTAAATTGCTGGGGCGAAAATCGCTGTGCACTAAAATTGGCCGTCTCAAAGTCTGCCTCATTTTGACAAACGCCGAGTCATCCATGTCGCCGTAGTGCGACTCCAACAGCCTCGCATTGTCCTCCGTGCACGCATTTATAGCTGAACTCAGCATTTTCTTCCAATAACATTCGACTGCATTTTTATTTTCCTTCGGATCGAATCTGTAATTCCCCATTAGTCTTTCGAATTGTTCTGGATTTTCCTTTGCAAATGCCATACTCAGAGCATGTAATTTAGCCATCTCCTCAACAGCTTTGGCGGCGTAAGGCCAATCGATGGCCTCGAATCTACTATAGCACGAGAAACCTCTCGCACTCAAATCTTCTAGAACAATCGTCTCTTGGAGCTCCGTATCGTTATATCCATAGAATTTTGGAAAAAATAACTTGTGTTCTGTTGCAAGTCCATGCGTTTCTTGAATATTTTCGTAGATATTTGCCAATTCATTGTAAAAGAATTGCTCTGTTTCGAATAAACGGATTCTTACTTGAGATCTGAGGGTCACGCCCATTAGGGCAACCTTGCCGAAGACTTTCAAATCTTCTTTGTCTTTTCCGGAAATTGTCGTGCGGAATAATTTTGAGGTGTAATTGGCTCCCGCGGTGTGGATGGGTGTGACGGTGAGCTGGTGGTCCTCGTAGCCCAGTTGTTCGGCGATGGAGTCGAGGAGATTGCGGAGGATAGCTTCGTGATCTTGACCCGCCATCTTGTCGAGGGATAGTGAGCTGCCCGGTGCGCAAGCACACGCTTGTATCTCGTTGCAAATGTAAGGCTGAGTACGGACGGCAGTTTAGAAAGTAATTAATAATGTTAAATATGATTGTGTATTTTATTTTTTGTAATGGATTTAAATTAATTTAAATGTAATTTATTTCATTTTAAATGTGTAAAGATATTGGATTTGGGATTTTTATTCATGACTAGCTTTTGCCCGCGGCTTCGCCCGCGTGAATTTCATTGATTGGTAAACATATATGATTCGAATTCGCATTTTTTCTCATCTTAAGTTCAATTTCCCGCTGCGTGTCTCGTGCCGCAAACTTGTCCAATCCCGCTTCCTGTTATGTAATGTAGATATCCCGTACCGTTTCCTACATATTGTGCCATCATGTTTTTCGCAATGTGTCCCGTTCCGTTTCCCACTACGTGTCTCCTTCCTATTTCTCGCTCCGACTCCCACTCCCGCTTTCTGCAACGCTCACGTCTCATTTTCCATGACGTTTTACGTCCCGGTTTATTATTAACCATAAACATAAATTATTTTTTTTGTATTTACTATTACTGTTATTTACTACAAAAAGTAAGTGCCAATTTTCAGCTTTTTATCTTGAAAACTGTATTAAGTAAGTACCATACAATCTTTTATCCCCCTTTTGAAGGGGTTGAGGGTTAATTTTAAGAAAAATATGAAACACGTATTCATTACTTTCTTGTAAACAACCAAAATCCAAATTTTCAAGTCATTAACTTCAACGGTGTAGATCTTTCCTATTTACAGTTTTTCACCCCTGTCACTTCGGAGAATTTCCAAAAATCCTCTCTTAGTGCTCACCTAGGATATATATATATATATATATATATATATATCATTTTGTCTGATCGAAACCATAGCGCGTTTTAAAATCTACGCCATCTATTATCTTTATGTTCAAAACTAAAATATAACAAAATTAAATTGAAAATTGATACATTCTAATTATATCTATATCAGACTTTCATCGTAAGGCCAATCGATGGCCTCGAATCTACTATAGTACGAGAAACCTCTCGCACTCAAATCTTCTAGAACAATCGTCTCTTGGAGCTCCGTATCGTTATATCCATAGAATTTTGGAAAAAATAACTTGTGTTCAGTTGCAAGTCCATGCGTTTCTTGAATATTTTCGTAGATATTTGCCAATTCATTGTAAAAGAATTGCTCTGTTTCGAATAAACGGATTCTTACTTGAGATCTGAGGGTCACGCCCATTAGGGCAACCTTGCCGAAGACTTTCAAATCTTCTTTGTCTTTTCCGGAAATTGTCGTGCGGAATAATTTTGAGGTGTATTCGGAGAATTTCCAAAGATCCTCTCTTAGTGCTCACCTAGGATATATATATATATATATATATATATATATATATATATATATATATATATATATATACCATAGCGCGTTTTAAAAGTCTTGGTGACGCCATCTATTATCTTTATGTTCAAAACTAAAATATAACAAAATTAAATTGAAAATTGATACATTGTAATTATATCTATATTAGACTTTCATCGATAAAAAAAGTTTGTTTATATTCTGTTTACACCTTTCTACAAAATTTAAAAGTAAATCGTCTCCGTGTTAATTTTCCTACAGGACCCTCCTTATTTTCCTTGAACATTTCCTTTCTATGAGCCTGACCATTTACCGGGATGAAATGTATCTAAGATGTTAACCCGGTATATAAGGTACATAAGGTATATAAGGTACCTACATACCAAATTTCAAGCAAATCGGTCCAGTAGATTTCGAGTGATGCGCGTTCAGACAGACAGACTAAAATTTCCAAAACTATATTTTCGTCATCTATATCAGCAACTAAGTATATTCCATGAAGAATTAAAAAAATCGGCCTTTCTTCCATGTTATTATATGTATTGATTTCAGTAATTTCAAATATAATTTGGCATAAAAGTACTTATTGATTTTTATTTGAATTCTACTCTACTCTACTTGTTTTTTTAATAATTGAAATAAAGTAAGGAAATTTAATTACTTTATTATATTAGTGTTTAGTATGTATATAAGAAATTCCATAACTTACGCAAGTACAAGTTATAGTAGACATATATTATGTATTGTGATTTATTTAAGATAAGGCACTGATGTAACCACAGCTTTAGTACTGATGAGCTTCTCATCGAAGGTGGAATTAAATACAAAAATATACTGACTACCCGCGTTTCATTTTATCTATTACGCGTTAAATAAATGTGATACAGTCTAACCCTACTTTAAGCTAAAATATGTTTTGTCACTATCGTACTTTATAAGATTTGCCATTGACAGAAATAGACAAAACATTTCAGCTTATTAACAAGGTCAAAACGGGAGTCTATCCCTTAAGAGAGGAGAATTAGCTGGCACTTTAATGTTTATCGCCGGTTCCCAGACCAGCATGGAAGACAAGGTATCATAAAATACCAATACAATACACAATTACCTAGGCCAGAAAAATGCCAGTATTCCACAAACGACCACGATAGTCGCGCATTGTAGATGGGTTTAAAGATATTTATTTCTCATAAAGAATTACAAAATTCACTTGGTATGAGAACTACAACTAAGTGTCCTATATGTACAGTTTTATACAACACGCGCATACGGCAAATCCTTGGTTCATAATTACATGCGAGATAAAAAAAAAGTAACAATGAAATCATAAAGAATCCATAACACACAAATCACAGTCACTTAACATCGCACCACACTACCCTCACTATTTATTATCGACGAGCGGGAGCGATATTATGTTCAATATTAAGTTTACTGTTTGATTTGAGTAACATGGGTACTCAAATCAAACAGTAAACTAATTATATATGAGCCTCTTGGTTACTTGAAATAAAAACTTCATTTCATTTAAAAAAATAGTTACATTTTTACGCATTTATGAACCCGTAAATCCGTTGATGCATGGATAGCTTATACCCTCTTTTAAACAACGCAACGGATTTAGACGATTTATTCTCAAAGAATTATAGACTTTGTGCGAAGCCAGGCCGGGTCGCTAGTTTAAAATAAGTAGTACTACTGAAGACGAAGACAGAATGCAAAACTTATAGATAAGTTCTGTAATGAACATTTTTAGACAAAGTTTTCCATCTACCAGCAAATAAAACTGTTGCCCTACCTCCACATACGTCATGAAGATATTCTCCACTTGGCTTGCTTGGCTTCGCACATAACGCTGAAATTATACTAAATATGAGATGAATTTTAAAGTGTGCATATGCGGACGGAACATACATGCTGTTCCGTCTATTATGTGTGCAAGTCCAAGGCCACCCATTATCCTGTCAACTGTGAATGTGTATATTCATTACTGACTTTAATATCATATATTTTGCTGGACCGATCTCTGATAAGGCACGTTGTAACAACGACCTGCATCATGTGTAATATTTTATAATTGCAAGTTATTTAAAAAGAATAGTGAATTGAAGTAAAAATAACATTTTACTTCAATTTACTATATACATACATACCTAGGTATATCGATTCGAATATTTATTTATCCATTTTTACATAAACTACAATAGTCCCAATCCCATTTCAACTAATACTTACGAAGTCCTCCTGTTACGTCTGTCTGCCTGTATGAATGTAATTGACACAAAAACCTGTCCTGTTTTCACCAATATGGTATAGTGTGATTCCTAAGGCTTAGGTGTATAATTTATTATGGTTTTACCCGAGGCGAAGCCGGGATATTAGTATTATTAAAAGTGCGAAAGTAATTGACGTTTCATCTACTCAACCAATCTTCTCGAAATGAATATAGGTGCCTATGTGTCGTTAATTACAAAATACCATTCATCCTGAAAAAAAAGAACTGTTCCCGTGGGAGTTTCACGAGGGTGAAGTCGTGGGCAAATAATAGTTTTTTTGTTGCCTAATGAAATATTTCTTTTTTTCTTAGTTACGTATAATCAAACGTAGGTCCTAAATTCCAAGAAATTTGGAGCATTTTAATCAATCTTTTTACTACCCTAATTTATGGATAACTAGCGCCGGGGCCTCACTCCCGTGGGAATTTCGGGATAAAAGTACCCTATGTGATATTCCAGGTTCTATTCTACCCGTATACCAAATTTCATAACAATCGGGCCAGTAGATTTTGCGTGAAAGAGTAGCAAACATGCATTGCACACATCCTCATAAACTTTCGCAATATTAATAGGATAAATGTGTTGCGGGTAGTGTAAAATTTTATCAATATTATTTATTTTTAAGATTTCAGAAATATTTTTTATTTTCAAGGACTACTTTACTGGGTAATGAGGGTAATGACGGCGGTCGAAAAGCTCCAAAATTCACAGCAAATCGACGTTAAAGAGACGTTAATTGTGGCTGCAATATAACTAGCTCGATCAGCTGCTGGTCTGCTTGCAAGACGAACCAGTACATCATTTGTGATAACTAGACTTACCTTTCACTCTCTCATATGAGCGCCGGAGCCCAGCGTCCGCTTTCCTACTTCTTTGTTTCCACTTCACACGGTCGTCGGCATCCCCATTTGTCAGACCATGGGCACGTGTATCGACCTTGTTAATTACCTTAATTATTTGGGTTTGCCCATTCTGCCATTGCGATAACTCTGCTTATTTACCTAAATATGATTTCACCTGTTTCTCACAATATGTATTACAATTACAAGTGCCACAAAAATGATAACATCCTGATGATGACGACTCAAAGTCTACTGCCAAGGTCCTATGTAAGGCCATCGGAATTTCCTGTCAACTACACACGCGAATGACGCTGCCAATTTTAGGGTTCCGTAGCCAAATGGCAAAAACGGGACCCTTATAGATTCGTCATGGCTGTAACTGTTAAGGAAATGATAAGAGAATAATAAAATTCCAAAAAATATATGATGTACTTCACCGAAGATTGGTTTGAACGAGATCTTGTTTTAGTTCTAGATCGTAGTTCTTTTTTATACGTCATAAATCGTAAACCGCAATGCGGAACCTTTCCTAGGTGAGTCCAACTCGCATAACTAGAGTAGAAAGTTGTTGTGTGTGTTTCATTCCACGTAAACACAACCCTCAGCCATGAGGAATACGACTATGAAGAAGTATAACTAGAGCTAGTTGAGTTTAATAGACTTATTTTCTTTTCGAGTGTGTTATTGTTAACACTGGTGTTCGATTTTATTCAAATCGCTTAAAGGCATCCGACATGACTTGTACGACTACCCTCGTAGCAGTCCTATACGCACTAATAGTTAAATAAACTGAAAAAAACATGAGTACAAATGTACAAATTGATGTTAAAATTAATGAAACCTACATGTTTTACCGAATATAGGTATGCAAATAAAAATAAATAAAGAGGAGCATACTATCCACTACAAATAACAAAAAAATAATAATCTATACTACCTATAATTTTTATCTGAGTCTATCATTAAAGAAATCATTTAAAGTATTATGACATTTATCAGTTAATAAAGACTTGAGGTGCTATTTAAATAGATTTAAGTTTAAGCTTTTATATTAATTTTGAATTTTGTTCTAAATTTTCAGTGTCAGTGCCAGTTCGGAGTAAAGCAGTTTTTGATGGGTGCATGCATAATCGATAAATATTTAGACATATATTTATTTATCTATGGTCTCGATTTTTCCTCAATACAACATCAGCTAGACGAGGGAATAAATGAGCATTGGTTTTCACAAATGTTGCTTTGAAATAATTGAAAGAATTTTTGATATCCGTTCGGTAGTTATCGGAGATTACCCGCCTCAAAAATACAAACTCATAAACACTTAAGTACATCTTTATAATAATAGTATAGATAAAATATTTCCTGAATTATTTAAAACGCCAACGCATAATAATTTAGATAACTAACTGAAAATTGTATTTGCCGATAGAAGTTGTATGGGGTTCGGTAAATGTATTTTAGATATAGCACTGACACGAAGCCTTCAATTTAAAAAATAACCTAGTTTCGGCTGTGATTGTATTACCGGCCGCCGCTATTGTTGGCTATCAACTGCCTTAGTCGCCTCGTAAGACATCCACGGAAGGATATGGAATTGTTCTACTCTAAGGCGGAACCACATATGCAAATAAAAAACCTGAAAAATCAATCTCCTCTATTCACATAGCCTCTAACCTACTATTATTTTCTGTTAGTTTCAATTTTTTGTGTATAAGCGGTATCTGTCCTAATATAAATCTGCGAACGCAACACAAAAAATTGCGCAATTCTCGATAGCATAGTGACTCGAGCTCAATTCATCAAAATCAAACTAGTGATCGCGCGTATCTACACAATGGCGGACGCGGAGGCCACGCTCAGAGCACTGCTCGAGGAAATCGCTGCGAAACAACAATACAACAACTACGATGTCCAACTCAAAGCTTTTGACACCGCCGGAGCTAATTACACATCAGTTTTATTCAAAATCACGTTGACATCCCCTGGAAAAGATGACTTGAAACTCTTTGCTAAAGTCGCTTGTGTTGGCGAAAAGTTCAGATCAACAGGCTATGTTGACAAGTTGTATGTGGCAGAACAGGATTTTTACAACGACATTATGAGCATTTGGACTGGACTGCAAGAGAAACATAATGTGCCAGAGGGGGACAGGTATGGGTTTCCGAAATTCTACGGTGGCAATCCGACATTGGGATGTGAAACGGTTGTTCTTGAAGACTTGATAGCTCAAGGATATTCTACATATAACAGATTCAAGCCAGTGGACTGGGAATATGCTGCTAAATCAATGGAGGTGCTTGCGCAATTTCATGCCTTCTCTTTTGCACATAGAAAAGAATATCCAGAAGACTATGATAAAATTATAGATAAACTAAAGTTCGAGCTTCCCGCTGATGACGAGGCTTTGGAAGGAATGTGGATGAGGATGGTGGACGAACGAGTCCAGTTGCTAAAGGAGGAGCACAGGGAGAGGGCCCTGAAGTCGTTGTCTGGTGACAATGCTAAGGAAAACTATTTGAAATACAACAAACCTAGGAGACATCCGATTCTGGTGCACGGTGATTACAGGCCCAGCAATTTGATGCATAAGAAGGAAGTAAGTATATTTTATGAATAAATTTATATATTAACATAACACACACATGGAGCAGTCCTATCTTATCAACACGGAGCCGTCGAAAGTCAGGGCGAACTTTATTTACTAGTATCAGGAAGATTTCCTCTACCTACTTGTATACTTAAGTTTACCAGAAAAATAAGTTATTAAATATCCTAAAATATTCTTGCTTGGCAAGAGCATTTATATCTTTGTATTTAGCATCTGAGACTACCAGCAGAAAATACCAGCTTTCGGGGATCTGAGGCAAACATTTTTGGGAGAATTGTGCCGTCGGATATCATAGCGATGCAACGATGGACGGCGTCGTTCCCGGCTCAGAGCTCTTCTAGCAATTCAACGCGGGAATGTAGCTAGCATATTTAGACCGTCGGGCCGGGTTCGGCACGGAGTGGTTTCATAATGATACTAAGTTTACTTTTTGAGTTTGTTGCGGATTCCTTGATGTAAACATTTTGACGAAGCATATTGCAGATTCTTCTGTTGTTCACTTCAACGATGGATGTTACATAAACACTTCTGAAAACATTTATTTATTAGTGTATTCAAATACATTTTAGAAGTATTCAAATGTACTTAGGTATGTATAAAAGTTATTACTATAATATTCAGTGTAGTTACAATTTTATCCCAACACTGTTTGTCGGATATACCTAAATGGGACGAGAAAGTAACTTTTTTATATTACACTAGCGACTGGCCCCGACTTATCATGTGCAATATTATGCATATTCTATAAACCTTCCTCTTGAATCTATTAAAAAAGAACTCCATACTCAGGAACAGACAGTGAGAAGCCTTTGTTTTATACTATGTAATATGTAAGTAATATTACATTACTTATATATTACATAGTATAATATATAATAATATATATATTATAAATAATAACTGTGTGTTTGAATCCACATAATCAAAGCTTTCTAACAAATATTACAAATGCAAAAATAAGTTGTTTGTTTGTTACCTCTTCACGCCTTACGTTATTAATGAATCTTCTTCAAATTTTGTAAGAGTTTGAAATACGGAGAAAGACATAAGGCCATTCCTTCCATCCCAAAATAAATGTAGGTACCTGTGGGAAAATCGTGAGGGCGAGGCCGCGGGCTAAACCTAGTAGTTAACGTAATAATTCGTCTAGTAAACACTAGTTATCAAACTTGTCAAACTAGATGATATGTCTTACTTCCCGTAATGAACTACCTATATACCTAACTATTTATTCCTAATAGACGTGTGTAACTCATTAACGACTCAGTGAGTCGTTTCAGCAAAGTGATGCACTGATCCGAATCTCAATCGTTCACTCCGAGTGGATCATTGGATCAATGAGCTCACCACAGATTACTGAAGCTATGTTCTATGACGCGCTCACTGCTACGAATGAATGAATGAAACTTAAGCTTAAGCCGAGCGACTAGCGACTGTTCGTAATGATTCGGGCAACGTCGGGGTACATAGAAAATATAATAATAAATACAAAAAAAGAAATGAAGAATGTTCATAAATAATCCGAAAATCACTGTAAATAAAATCGATTTATAAATATGCCAGTTAGTAAAACTAACTGTCAGTCCTAAGCCTGAACAAAGTATGAAGGAGAATCGAATTGATTTTATGTGATTTATTTCTAATTTCTAGCAAATATAAAAATCTATTTATTCGATTTTTTAAAACAAAATTCCATATCAATTAAAGCATTAGGTAATTTTCCTTTCATTCGTAACGCGACTAAATCTTGCTCTCTGCGCTTGAATCTGTCTGAGATCCGATGATCCAATTGATCCAAATGATGCATTAATTGATTCGAATCATTGCACTGATACAGATTCGAATGATCCAATCTTTAAAATGATACGTTTTTCTCAACGCTAATTCCTAATGGAAAAATATCCGAAAATCGTAAATAGGTATAGACGTTTTTGTCTAATATACCTACCTAAAAACAGAGGTATTTGACAGAGGTCTGGCTGCCCGAGTCAACTCGCATGTGGTCTTAATGTGTAATTGAGTATTATATTTCCACGAGATACGCCTGTTATAGTGTCAGTCAAAGTTGATTATGTGTTTCCATAATTTTTATCGTTAATTACATTTTTATCTAAATAACAATAAACGATATAATAAAGATAAAACGTTACTCACTCAATGTATACACTTTTTAGAATTAATAGGTTTTGCCCGCGTTCTTTTTCCGGGATGAAAGGTAAAAAGGTACCTACCCTATGTCCTTCTGCATACTTCAAACTATATGCAAAATTTCAAGAAGATTGGTTGAGTAGATATAGAGCCTGAAGAAGTAATTATCAAAGTTACTTTCGCATTTATAATATTAGTTAAGATAATATAGTACCTATTCATTCAAACGTGAATTTAACTTATACCACAAACAAGAAAAAAATCTTTTTTTTCCTCCCATTATAATTTGGTATTGATGCTTTTTAGTCTGTGGTTCCAGACCAGTGGGCAGGCGTGGTTCTCTAACGTAATCTGACCTTGGATTATTAGGTCCTATTGTGACAAAGGAGGTCATGGTTTTAGAGTACATCAGCCAATTTTCACCGGTCCGACCCACTTTTAGATTTTTTAAGACTTTGGTTTTTAATCGACAGTGATGTGTTTTTTTTCCGGCAACAGCTAGATTACCAAACAAACGAACAGGATTTTGATGTATGATTATTATTCATTATTAGGTAGTGTTTTTATTCAGACATTTCATCAGGACTTTTGTAAATATTTCATCACTAGCGGCCCGTCCCGGCTTCGCTCGGGTAAAACCATAATAAAGTACACAACCAAAATTTCCCCAGGAACTATTATATCTTAAAAAATATATTTTATTCAATACATAGGGACACCGACGCAAAAAAGGGGTGTTATAAGTTTGACCGCTAAATGTTTGTCTGTCTTTACACCGTAGCTCATCAACGGGTGAGCCGATTTGAATAGTTTTTTTTTTTAATAGAATTTTTATGCGGTGCTTCTTAGATATGTTTGGTCAAAATCGGTTTAGCCGTTCAAAAGTTGTAATGAAATGAATATTTAAAGTCGGGTTTGTTTTTCAATTTGTGTTACAAATAAACTTGTCTTTCCCATTCCGCACGGTATTTGATCGCTGCGCGCTATCTTCATTCGCGTTATCATGTGAATACTTCCTTATCTATTCCCTGCTGCAGACTGTCTATGATGCCATGTCATCATTAGGCAGGAAAATATATCGTATTATATATATATAATAAGATTTAATTAATATCAATAAGACCACTTATTGACGTCAATAACGTTAATATTCAAATTCAAAATTCTTATTTCAATTTAGGTCACGACGACGATTTGAATTTGAAAATTAATTTTATCTATGGGTATATCTATGTCCTATATATATCAAAATCAAAAGTGATAAATGTTATATCCGATTAAGATATAACGTTGTAAATCGCGTTTGTCTTTCCGAATTGTTAAAGACAATATATTTGAACATATTTTCCTTGAGTTACGGAAGTTTAGTGTCAGAGACGATAATTATGATGTCACAAAATCTACTATATAGAAAACGGCCTTGCAACGAACTGTTGGTTTGTTTTCTAACAGGTTGCGGTCTGACAGAAAAAGGGCATGCTATTGGACCTAAGTTCCAAAGTTTATGCCCGGTTTACATTATTCCAGTCCAGTGATCTAGAGAGATTCCAGTCCAGTGCTGGACTGGATCTGTTACGTCTACATTATTCCAGTTATTTAGAAGCCGTTGAAGTGTGAACACTACAGTGACAATGATTTCTTGAATTGAATGATTTTCAAGAAGAGATCAGTTTCGAAAATGTTTTAAACGTGCTCAATTACTTTTGCTACAAGAAGTTATTAATGAGGTTGATAAGAAACTAAAAAAAGGAACAGATTTGAGTGAGAAATTGGATCAGCGAAAGAGATCAAAAAGGAGGGTCAGTAATGCTTTTGCAACAACTGAAGGTAGAAGATCCCAATGAATATAGACTGGCACTGAGAATGACAGCAGAAAACTTTGAAGAACTGTTATCATTAGTTTCTATTAATATCCAGCGTAAGAATACGTTGTTCAGAGATGCTGTAACTTCTTCACCATTGTTAAATCCTTTTTCTTCGCAAAAAAAGTCCGCATAAATAACCAACACGTGTGTCAGACTGGAATGGCACTGGATTGGCCGTCTATATTATTCCAGTTGCACTGGATTGATCGCACTGGACTGCAAAATAGACCGCGAATCCAGTTACTGGACTGGAATGCTTACTGGATTCAGTTCATTCCAGTGCCGGTTTACATTTTTCCAGTAAGCAATCCAGTACTGGACTGGATCGCTGGACTGGAATAATGTAAACCGGGCATTACACAATTTAAGATCACTGTGCAACGCTTTTTGATAGAAAAAAGCTTTTAAAGTGTGGAGCAATTCTTTAGTTGTAATAAATAGTTTATATGGTCTCATTATTGTTTATCCTAATTCTAACTAATATTATAAATGACAAAGTAAATTTGTTTGTTTATTACCTCTTCACGCTTTATCTAATTAAGCACTAATTGAAGTACGGAGAAGGACATTGGTACCTTTCATCCTGAAAACTTAACTGTTCCCAAGGGAAACTCGCGCGGGCGAAGCCGCGGGTAATAGTATTACTTTGAGCTCTAGGAATTAAGACCCAATTAACTATTTAATCCAAGGATAACATAAATGTGGAGTTTTAATAAATAAAAATATTGTCAAATCCAGGAAGGTCAGTTGACAATTGTGCCGGTAGACTACCAGACCATCCACATCGGCTGCCCGGTTATTGACCTCATCTACTTCGTCTTCTTGTCCACGGACGAAGAGTTCAGGGCCCAGTACTGGGACCAGCTATTGGTGCATTATTATGAGCAGTTGGCGCTGGCGCTGAGGAGCTTCGATATGGACCCAAAAGACGTTTATCCTAAGGAGGAATTTGATGAGGACATGAAAGAGGTAAGATATCAATTGTTACTTAGAAAACAAATACAACAATATAAATTTGAATCGAAAATGTCGAAATCCGTCTAGATTTTTCGTTGATTGACAAACATCCACACACTTACACACATCCAAACTTTTGCATTTATAATATTAGAAGGATCAGTCTCCAAATTACTTGTTGAGTCCAATGCCATACCGGAGGAAAGTATAAATTCTGCCCATTAAATTAGATCGATGGGCTTGCAACTTATCATTATTTCAGGATTCAAAATTCCATGAATAAGCCTGCTATCCAGCTAATTGTGGGGTCTGTCTACCCCGTGAGGCGCGTGATACTGTAGACTGAGCCAAAAGTTGGGAATAATGGAGCATGAGGATGGAAACATATCTTCCATTTTGATTGTCATAGCTAACACTGGTGTAAGATTTTGAGCCTCCCAATTTCCTTTGATCGGGGTCCTTTCCCTTGATCTACTTTTACAAACTTAGCGCGGGAGTATAATATGTATGTTTTCCAGATGCTGCCCTACGCTTTGCTGGTCGGCGTGATGATTTTGCCCGTGATCACGGTGGAGGCGGAGAACGCGCCGCAGATGGGGGAGGCAGCGGAGCTGGACGACTTCCACATTAAACCCAATGAAATGTATGCCTCTAGGTTCAGGGGGCTGGTCAACGACTTGATCAGATGGGACGTCATTTAGGATTTTAGACCACAATGTTACATTGGGCTGGAGAAGGTACTTCAGATGATGTTGGCAGAGTTGAAAGCCTTCCTCATGTAGAATAACGAAATGTATGCGCCAAGGGGCTGCGGCCAATGATTTGGTCAGATGGGACGTCATTTAGGATTTTAGACCTTAATGATGCAGTGGAGATGAAGAACACCTGTTAGATGATGGTGGCCAAGTTGGATGCCTTCTTTATTAAGTCTAATGTAAGCACCAAAGGTTCCGTTAACAATTTGATCAGATGCGACGATATCTAGGATTTTAGGCTCAGTTTCAAATTAAATTCATGCAGATGTTCTTGACGTCAACCAGGCGTTGACAATTTGTGACAAATTTGTCAACGCTGTTCGTCACAAAATATGAAAAACTTGATACTCTATCTGTGTAAACTTTTTCATAAGTAATAGCCCTTGATTTAGCTCCCAAAGTGTCATATGTAGGGAGAGGGTTCTCCGCTCTCTGCCCCACAACGATTGCCGTGACGACCTCGGTGGCGCAGTGGTAAAGTTCTAGCTACTGAACCGAGAGGTCCAGGGTTCGATCCCCGGTCGGGTCATGATGGAAAATGATCTTTTTCTGATTGATCCGGGTCTTGGATGTTTATCTATATATGTATTTGTTATAAAATATAGTATCGTTGAGTTGGTATCCCATAACACAAGTCTCGAACTTACTTTGGCGCTAGTTCAATCTGTGTGATTTGACTGTATGTGTATTAGACTGTAGGAACCAAGTTAACTGGCTGTGCTTTGGACACATTATGAAGGTGCTGTAAACGCCCCTTTTATGGGAGAGATGGCCGAGTGACAATTAGATAAGATGGGACATTATTTAGAATACAATACGTTTAACATAATTTCAGTCTTGTGGTTTGTGGGGCCTAGAATAAGACTATTTACGATCACGTCTACTAATAATGTAGTGAGGCAATTTCATATTATCATTAAAAGTCGAGTGTTGATAAATAAATGGTGAACCCTTGTTTGGTTTAGATCATACCTACATAGTATTTTATAATATTGTACGATATGAATTGTATATTTAAGTATTTATACTAATAATTTGGTAATTAAGGTTTCGATTAGTGTTGTTATTTGATTTTTTATATTTAAATATATATATATATATATATATATAACAGACATACGCGACAACAGCACAATATCCAGACACAGTAACAGCAAAAACCAAAGCGAATCCGCCAAAGTTTGGCGAACTGTTCGACGACAGTGTGGAGCAGTGAGACCATCTCAGTACACATATCACAAATAAACTACACACACATACACATATCACAAAGATGTCCATGTGACATCTAATTTAGGATATAAGTTTCTTGTTTTAGGTACTTGCTTATCTATTGTGTGTACCTGAATAGAAAGGCAAACACGAAGTTATATAATATAACTTCGTGTTTGCACAATATTAGAATAGGAAAAACACTACGATGGCGATTTAGGATCATTTTTTTAATTTAAATTAAATAGGTATTTATAATTATAAATATGAAAAATAATAATAATTTAGTCGTTATATAATTGTATAATTTTTCAAAAACCTCTTTGAAATTTGACAAAACTTTGTTATAGACATTATAATTAACGCATTTATTGTTTTATATTTATACACCTACTCACTGTCATCGACCTCAGACAGATGCCGAGATGCAGATTGCCTATTTTGTATGAGAGCTTTTATTTATCGCTAAGAAAATCCAGCAATGTATACCGAACTGCCAAAGTTCGGCAAACTGTATCGCTATAATGTCTAGCCGGGATAAGTGTATTAAGATATCTACCTTAATGTAATTTTCTACTTCGATGTAATTTTTCCCACAATTTTCCGATGAAAGACTTCTGCACCTGGAAATAAAAAAACAATTAAAATGGATAAGTTGGTTTTTATTTTCCCTTTGTTTTCATTAGCAGCTTTATTTCTATGAAAAAATAAAAAATATTTTCCCGTTGGCAATAAATTTAACACCTTGCTAGACAGTATATCGTAGAGCGTGTTCTCATTGCTCCGTAGTGCACCGTTGTTTTCTATAAGGTTTGCCACTGACATACGTTGATGTACGTCGAAATTTCATACAATTTCTACCATAGATATCTAGAAAGGACCCTGCGCGTCTGGGCAATGGAAACACGCTCGTCTTCATAATTTAGAACAGATTTGATTAGTCTAACATTGGGCCAACCAGCATTCTAGGAAAAAATTTAAAAAAGGCGACTGTGATTGTGCTACGACTCCTAATTCAAATTCAAATTCAAAATTCTTTATTCAATTTAGGATGATATACATCACTTATTGACGTCAAAAAAAATTACTTAAACTAAGTCTACTGCCGGCTTCCAAAGCGCAAGTGAAGCCTTTTCTCTAAGGACGTCAATTGACAAATATAGGTCTTATACATATATTAAAAATTACGAGGACGAATTTACATCATTATTAAAAATGTCAAAATTTGTATTTCCAATAAAATTATTGAAAATTGTCACACAAAATATATATATAAATAAAAAGCTAAATGTACAAAACGTTGTAATAATGTCATAAATCAGTTACATATGTTATGAGGATACTGCACCATGCTTGGGCCAAACATTATTGTCGTTCACATAATCGTCAGACTTGTAATATGCCTTTTTACAAAGTACTTCTTTTATATAATTTCTAAATTTTTTGTCCGGCAAATCAAGAATCCATTTAGGCAATTTGTTATAAAAACGGATAGATAAATCTATCTAGTAGTAGTAGATGATTAATTAAAAGAATTGATTCAATTGTGACGATGACGCTTGTTAGGTTCTTCATTCATAGATTTAAATAAAATAATAAAATTTTACTCAAGGGTATATTAACTTTTGGCCCCATGACACAATGCTACGGGTAATTTTAATTCCCTTCTACATTGATACAAGCGCCTGTGAAAATAATGTTATTAATTATTATTTGTTGTAAGTTTTACTTCGTCATTTGGTAGGCGTTCCTTATAATATAGGAGTCAAAGACAAGAGCATTAATTGCAAAATCTGTGTTCGTACATGCATACAAAGGACGATAAAAGATTTACAGTTTTAATACTACACCAATTTCGATGAAATTGAGCATGAGGGTAGAACAAAGTCAGAAATTACTTTAACAGCCAGTAATATAAAAATGAAAAATAAAGACGGGAGTCGGGAATATCTAAATCTAGCCAATTAATTTGAAGACTGACGACCTCGGTGGCGTAGTGGTAAAGTGCTTGCCTCTGAACCGAGAGGTCCTGGGTTCGATCCCTAGTCGGGTCATGATGGAAAATTATCTGTTTCTGATTGGCCCGGGTCTTGGATGTTTATCTATATATGTATTTGTTATAAAATATAGTATCGTTGAGTTAGTATCTCATAACACAAGTCTCGAACTTACTTTGGGGCTAGCTCAATCTGTGTGGTTTGTCTTAATATATTATTTAATTTCGGGTCAGGGCCGGTACAGGGCCGGTTTTTCTGATTTTCCAATCAGACCAGTCCATGGCCTGCGGTGACCACTTCCCATCATGAAGAACTCCATGTCTGTGTTTTGTTCAGTAGTAGGTACCCACAAAATAAATAATATTACCCAGTATCCTGTTTCTTAAGCTGTAAAATAATTGTGATGGTTGTGGGTTGTAGATGAGAATAAATAAACATTTATTATTTGCTACGGCTCGCCCCGGGTTCACTCAAATTAAATCATAACAAATTCTGCACCTAAACCTTCCTCATGAATCGCACTATCTATTGGTGAAAACTGTACAGAAATCCGCTCGGTAATTTTTGAGTTTATTGCGTTTATGCAGACAGGTGCGATTGGGGGACTGCGAATTTTCTGTTCAAATGATCTGTATCCTCGCCGAGGATGAATGCGTGCGATACTTGTTTTTTCTAAGCTTTGTTTTGTTTACAGGCAATCGTCACTGAGACTGTAGAGGTCGACCCGTGAGGCTCGCAGTCAGATCAGATTGAGGATAACGAAAGAGTGTAGAGTAGGCGCGGGCAATTCCTACACAGATTTATAACGACCGATTTTTTTTTTATTGCTGTACCAAATATATCTAATTTTATTTTAAATTAGACATCAAATATTTTTTTGGGATAGCAATGATTGTTTATTTATTTCAGGCAACAAGTTAGGCGCCGGCCGTCTTGAAACCCTTCCTCGCGCGATGAGAGCCAAACTTTTGGTAAAAAAATGTACTTTTTAAATTGAATAAATAACATAGGCCTATATAATAAGTACTGGTCTGGGTCAAGACAAGATAAAGAGCCGATTGGTTTTTTTGTTTGAGCCTATTCTGATCTAGTACAAAAATCCGTCAGTCTAGTTACAATAATTTATCTTTAGGCACATCATACCCGTGCTGATCTTTAAGAAATGTAATCAAGAGGTATATTTCTTAACATCGCGTATTTACACTCAGCTTCGACTATTGTTACGCTTTTTTATGCCCTCAATGAATATTATAGCCGCACGTACTACTCCGCAGGATCTGTATGCGCGTGCCGTACTCTGTGCACGTCGTATTCACATCTCGCATATACATTGCCGTGTTACAGATTACTGCTGGACAGTGCTCAAGACGAGTGAGCAACTGGTTCTTAAAAATAATAATTCGAAACTAATTTTTTAAAATATTTGTAATGTTTACACCTCTGTAACTGTCGCTGTGCTGACTGTAAAAATAGCGTTAAATTTTTTGACAATATTTTTTTTTTGTTTTCTAAAATGGGTTGTTTAGGAAATAAAGTGTTTGGTGTTGTGATCCTGTTGTTTTTGTTGAAAAGTTGCGCAGGAGTTATATTCAGGCTAAATGGTGAGTAAAAAAATACTACCTACCTATATATGTGGAATGTATGTGTATTAATTATACTCTTGAATACTCCTATTCAACCGACTTCCCAAAAAGGAGTTATATGTTCCAGTCGTCATCACCATCGTCCATTTTAATCTTCCAAAGGATAGGAAACGACTTTCTTTTTGTTTTATTATTTATTTTAAGCTTTACACCAGTACCGGTGGTTATGTGCACCTAATTCTTCCCTTCCCTAATTCTGATGGAGATAACATTTTGCATGCAAATCGTATACAAGCGCCTAAAAGACTCCGGCTCAGGTATTATCCATCACAGCTACGATTTTCAGGCATAAAAAGTGTTTCAAGAAACGTTGAACTAATCCTGTTATTCATAAATAGGCTAGACATTGAGCCCCAATTGCACAAACAAAGCATGACCTGCTTTCTTGTATCTACATGTCCTAATTTAAAGTTGGACTCTCAAATTGGAAAGATTACTATGACATTTGAAAGTTAAACTCTTCTTTTAGTGATGTCCTTAAACATTGATTTTGGCGCCAAATTTGGCACCGGATTCGCCTTTGTCAAAAGCCTTCAAACTATACCGAGCTCTGGGGGCCACCATAGATAAAATATATTTATTTTATCTATGGGGCGGTCTACCATAAAACATAAAGGGCGTCATTGCCACTCGTACTAATTTTGGAATGGAAAAAGAAACAGCATGTGGACGTGACACCTATTTGTATGTTTGTATGTTTCGTGGTAGGCATTCAGAGATCAAAAGAAATCTTTCACGTTTAAAAACTGTAGTTACCATTGTTCTATCTTTCTTTCTTATCGAGTGTAATCGCCTAAAGGCCTCTGATATGACTTTTACGACTACCTACCGATACGTAGTGACAAGTAGTCGCATACAAACAAGTGAACTTAACAGTTGACTGTAGTTCCTCACGATGTTTTCCTTCACCGGAAGCAAATATAATAGCTTTTAGTCGTAAATTTCTCAGCTATAGCAAAACCGTCATTATTTTCATACAAACTATCACTAGCGATTATAGTAATTTTAGGATTGTTTTGCCCGGGGTGGGTTGTTTTATAGTAAATTTCATTAAAATCGGTTTAGCGGTTTAGCCGTGAAAGCGGAAAAGACAGACTTTCTCATATAACAATAACATGGATTGAAAACCTATGTATGCATGCGAGGTAGCTTTTTTGCCATACAAAATTATGTTTTTTGATTGTGGCTGCGTATACACATATACATACATGCATTACGATTCCATACAAAAAAGCGCAAGTGTTACATGCTAGTGTGCACCAGGCCTTAAATTAATATACTTATATTTTTATTTGTGTGAACCTTGACAGCGCCATTGTTATTATATACTTTAATATATAATTTACTTTAAAATGTTGCAAGTTGCAAAAGTTGTGTGTCGTTTTGGCTTATGGCAGACCTTTAGCCCAATGTTTTACGATTGTCACACTTCACTTTTAATTTAGAGTCACAGAAAATAAAATTATTATGTCGACTTTATACTTGGCTTTACTTGGCACTTTATTGAGAATATATATATATATATATATATATATATATATATATATATATATATATATATATATATATATATATATAAATATATATTTCAATGACGTAATCTATTTAAATGTCAAATTCAAATTCAAAATTCTATATTCAATTTGGGATGATATACATCACTTATTGACGTCAAAAAAATTACTTAAACTAAGTCTACTGCCGGCTTCCAAAGCGCAAGTGAAGAAGAAGCGGCGCAACAAACTTCACCGCAGCCTTTTCTCCAAGGACGTCAATTAACAAATATAGGTCTTATACATATATTAAAAATTAGGAGGACGAATTTACATCATTATTAAAAATGTCAAAATTTGAATAAATAAATAAAATAAAATATGTATTTCCAATAAAATTATTGAAAATTGTCACACAAAATATATATATATATATATATATATATAAATAATAAGCTAAATGTGCAAAACGTACGTAATAATGTCATATAGTCAATAATGTCATTAAAGTGCATATAGACTGAATAAGGCACATAACACATTGTATTAGCTCTCGGTTAAATCCGGTAGATACTTGTAGAAATCTAATTTTCCCAGCCATAAGAATATTTTTTTTATCGTCATACGTTTTTTCCGGGGATTTCATTAGCTTTTTCACACTTTTCCGTATGCCAGATAGAGTATTTGCAAATGCAAAACTGAAACTGACTAAAATGTAAGCAACTATACTTCAAATTTCAAAAAAACCGTTAGTCATTTTCATTGTGTACACATTGCGTAGTTAGTATGAGTGCTTTTATTTATCGCAATGACCAGCAATGTATGTCGAATCGGTTAAACTTTGGCGAACTGTTTGGCGACAGTGTGGAGCCGGTATTAAACATATAACTTCCCTCTGTTTGTCGTCGGGGGTTAAAAAGTGAAGTGATATGTCTAAGAAGAAATTATTGTCAGAGAAAGCTATCCTCGTAACCTTGGGCCCACCCATGTGATAAATACGTCACCGACAGCTATGGTAATATCGTGGAAATTGTATCATTTTCTTGTGATGTCCACAACTTATTTCATGCTCAAGAAATAATTTCGATTATTTTATGCCTTATCCCTTATTCGGAAACGAGGAAGAGGACCATAACTTGCAAGATTTGAGTGATTTGAGTTGATCAGAGACTACCGGCACAAAGGATATAAGCCTTATTTACATTTTTTTTATTTAACTGGAAGCGGTGGTGGTGTAATGGTTAAGACGCCCTCCTGTGGATCGAAAGGTCACAGGTTCTAATCCTACTCGTGACTCATGTATAGTAGTTTTCATCGGCCACCACTTGCTTCCGGTGAAGGAAAACATCGTGAGGAACCTGCACATTGGTTGATTATTAACTTGGACGTTTTGCTACCGTCACTTAGATGTCTAGAATTAAGATAACGAATGCGTTATCTCATTTCTAGATTAACGAAACGGCCAAGCTAGACGTTTTAACTAGAATGTAGAGTGTGTGAAGTTAGGTCTGGTAAAGTTAGGGCGCATATATCAAGAATCTTGGCTCTACACGAGATCTGACCACTTTTTCATACATTTTGACTAAAGTGTAGAATTTGTGAAGCAAACTAGACTCGTCTTAGCAACATTTTAATATGAAAATGTTTTTTATTATGATATGCATCACTTGGCGTTGCAGGATTGGCTCCAGACGCGGGAATTCCTCAACGGTATACCGCACGGCATGACATTTTTGTGTCCACTACTATAATAAGTAGTTCCAACGGTTGGACTAGTGGAACTTTGTAGTCCCAGTTGTTTAACTTTTTCAACAATAGTTAGCCATTGTGATACACACGGGTGATACAATACTCGGCGCGCATGTCCGACTCGCACTTGACCGGATTTTAAAGTCAGAAGTCGTTTGCTAAAACTACATTATGTGTCTAGTTGTTCGTGAACCAAGTTCAAGTTTACTAAGTAAGGTCTGCCGGAAACTTTTATTTTTAGCACACAGTCTATCCTGAATTGAGCTTGGCACGATTGCCGTCTGTCAACGTCAACGCACCTCAATGTCAAACTCTATGGAAAACAACAAAACACAACGGAGCACGCAACTATGACGGAGTAGGGAAGCCGGGTTCTAAATCGAACTATTGAGAATACAAATTCTTGTATCTGACAATAGTTATGTGTTCATATTGCCGATAAAACTAATGAGAACTATCTGTTTCCTTTGCCTGACTACGGCAACAACAACATTCCCAAAAAGGGTTGATATTAAGCACGCGTGGCCGGTCGAAAATCAAAAGACAAATCTTCAAATTGTTTTACGCGTTCTCAGGGATCTGGGTCACACAGCCGTGAGAATGAAAGAGAGAGAGGGACCCTATTTTGAACTAGTACTTTCAGAGTGCAGTAGTTCAAGAGACACAGTAGTGGAATACCGTAATAGGTAACATAGGAAATGTGTTCGCAAAGTTGTCCAATTGGTTAGCCGACTGCAATTACACAAACGAACGTGTAATTAGTGTAGCAGTCGACGGAGACACTGTATTTAAGTATATTATTTTAAAAATATTTTTTTTCTTTCGTTTTCCACATTTTAGAAGCTATTTATCAATTTAAACGTTAAGGCACAGGCCTTACGGACAGATAAGGAGTACGAGCTATGGACTCACCACGCGGGCCCAATCGGATTCGCGGGTTTTAACGACTGCAAATACAGACAGAATCAACGGCTCAACGTGCTGCGAAACACGATGAAACTCAAGATAATACATTTTTGGTCATCCATCCAATGACCTACCATTGGCCCAGCACGCTAACCACTGCACCATTGCGAGCTCTTCAAGCGATTAATATACAGAGTTATTGTTAAGACATCAGCAAGCTCACAGGACTAGATAACTGACATCAAAAACTATTTTAGTTCGACGGGTCATTTGCTTCTTCTTTTCGAGTGTGTTAATTGCTAACACGGGTCAGATATTATTCAAGTCGCCCAAAGGCATCTGACATAACTTTCACGGCTACCTACAGCGCAAGTAATCGCATACATCTAGTGAACTTAAACTGTCAACCAGTGTGCAGGTTTACTCAGAAAGGTTTTTCTTCACCGGAAGCAAGTTAACATACATATTCAGATTGGTTCGATATTCGATAGTTCGAACGTGGGAAATTTCGATCACAAGCGGATGGTCTTAATCATTTGACCACTACCGTTTAAATTTTCTGGTATTGAAGATTGGGTTTCGAGCCATTTTCCATGTATTGAAGTTCGGTTTTAGAAGAATTTTTAATTTTTTTAAAATTTTTTGCAGAAACTCAATACGAGTCAATGCCGCCCCTGTTCGCGCTGGACCCGTACGAGCCTTGTCTCCGGGACCCTGGCGGGATGTACTGCTTGGCCGACTTCGACCTGTTCTCTGAGGAGAAGTCTGACCTCATGCGGCTCATACAGGTACCTGTTGATATACATATATCTCTCTTTCTCTCTTTCTCATCTGAGCAATTTCTCGGTTTCTTTCCCAGCCGTTAAGCGTCAGAGCCCAGTGTCCGCTTTCGTACTTGTTCGCATGGTCGTCGGCATCGACATGACGTACCCGTTGATATACCTTTTAATTAGTTGCCATTTTGAATACGATTTATAGTATTTTTTTTTATATTAGTACAAATCACACAGATTGAGCTAGCCCCAAAGTAAGTTCGAGACTCATGTTATGTATTATGGCCAATCAGAAAAAGATATTTTTCCGTCATGACCCGACCGGGGATTGAACCCGGGACCTCTCGGTTCAGTGGCAAGCACTTTACCACTGCGCCACTGAGGTCGTTAGTCGTCGTCAGTAAAAAAGAAACAAACCGTTCAGTAGATTTTGCGTGAAAGAGTTGAATGTTAGTAGGATTTGCAGGATAATTGGCACGACCCAATTTTACGCCCAATTTGATTAGATTGACAATCAAATTGGGTCGTGTGGATGGAAATATGAAATTCAAGGTCATTGGGTGCTCGGTATCGCCCGATTTGGGATCGCTCAGTCAAATACTGAAATTAGCGATTTAATGTGTACGTGTGGACGCATGATCAGATCGTGCGACCCAATTCAATCGGCAATCAAATTGGGTAATCAGATTGTATCGTGTGGCAGGGGTTTAAAAGAAAGGCTGAAATTTTGTATAGACGCCTTAATACAAGTTGTGTAAGTTTTACTTATTTTTGTTATAGACTGTACTTACGATTAAAGTAAGCCACGCCTCAAAGTAATCGATTTCCCCAGTAAGATAATCAATATAATCGATAAACTGTTCACTCAACTCGCTAAAATACTGCTCTGTAATCTTGTTTACCAAGGAATAAATGCCAGCAATTATTATAATAATGCGCTTAATTGTTAGGAAGTCAACAAAGCTATGGGTTAGTTGGCGGTCAAGAACATGACATGGTCAGGAATATTATGTAGCATGGTCAAGTGTAGCCGTAACGCCAGGGGCGTAGTTATTCGCTACACGGTATCATGCAATGGGGTTCTTGAGCTTTGGGGGCCCTTCGCACTTTCTTCGTCGCACACTCGCCAATGCACTGTAACTATCTGTTGCCCGCAACTCCATTCCCGGTTCCCTTCGTTTGATCTCTGGTCTTTAATTATATATATTCCAAATTTTATAAAAACAGGTCTAGATTGTATAACCGTAAAAACGTCATAGAGAAACTATCGCATAATATAGTGAAATGAGTGTTTTTGCAGCGTATTCAAATCTTTTTGGCAAACAACTAATTTTAAAAATTAACGATTCATTATTAAATACACACAGTAGGTATTTAACAAACCATGTACTTTAGCATTAACGACAATTATATTGACGTCAACATTTATCTTAGATTAATAAAGACTCATTTTTAAACTCACTGACTTTAGACTTGTCGGGGTTTTATCGTGGGTTGGATAGTGAATAGGCACTAGGCAGTAGGTAGTAAAGTAAGTTTATTATAAAACTTAAGGTAAGACCTAGAACAATTAATATAAATTAAAAATCTAAAATAGAGATTAGGTGATACGTTATACTATACATTCACAATAAATGGAGCACTACCAAATAAGGGTATTATTGGGTCTGTTATTATTTAATGTTTATAAATTTATCACGGTCACCCTCTTGCCTCGCTAGCTTGATCGTAATGTTAACGCGTCAAAGTGTTCGAGCGGATTTAGAATTTTAAAATTTATGACAGTAGTTCCAAAGGTGCCAGCGCAGGCGAAATACTTTGAAAGAGATTCCAAACAAAGCGTTGCTGCGTTACATGTTTAAAACCAAGTCTATTGCCACTTAGTTGTGGGACCGAAGGTCTTATTTAGACCAGGGCTTGTGATAACCAAGCCTTGCCACCGCATAACGATAAACGATCTGTATAAACGATTCAAGAGAAAAATGGCGGGAAATACCGAGTACACGTGGTTGTGTAGTAGCGTTGTACAATACAGACATGCGAATAAAGAAACAGAATTGACAAGTGTTTGTCGTTACACCCAGTGCTACTATGAAACATAAAACACGTAGCACGTAATTGCGTCCACACGTTCTTTTTTTTTTACTTATAAAAGATACCTCATGTGAAAATGAAGAAGATTTTTTTTGTTGTGGACGTAGTAACGTATGTTTCGTAGTAAGTCTTGTATACTATTCATGGCTTGGAATGAAGCATGGTGCTATTCAAACCATCACAGTAATTGTCGGTCATCATAGATAATTAAATTGTGTCACTGAGGTCTACCGCTACGTTTTTACCGGTAAATACTTAGGTATTTTCTATGTAGATTACCTTCTGTCAATTAATTTTATAAAATCTTTTCCTAACTAATATTATAAGCGCGAGTTTATTTGTATTTTTTTTTTTGTTACTGTTTCACGCTTTGTTTGCTAAAGATATATTCTTGAAAATTTTCCATGTATGTTTATTGAAGTACAGAAAAGGACGTAGGGTATCTTTAATTCCGGAAAATTATTTGTTTCCGTGAAAAAAAAAAAACATACGGGCGTGTATGAGATAGTTTCCAATAAAAGAGTTTTGAAACCCAGACGATTCAATAAGTATAGTAACCTTACTACAGCCGCCTTGAGCTGTATGGGTTGCTGTATTAAGATGAAATAATGACAGGTAGTTAGCCCATCGCCTATGAGAAGAATCTGTATTATAATATAGAATATTCATTATTTGACTTGACTTTTATTTGTCATCTGTTACAATATTCCGTAAACGCATCAAAGAGTTTACTTTATTGCGGCAAATTGAGGGCAATACATTGAATTATTAGTTTTCAGTTTATTACTAGTTTCATATTATATAAATATAAAGTATAAATATGAAACTAGAAATAATTCAAAAGATTAATTACATGGAAGCTATGGAAGAAAAAATAAAAAGAAAAAATAAAATATTTTTTTTTTCCATAGCTCCCATGTAATTTATCTTTATTCCTTTTTTTTTAGGAATAAAGATATTTATATAATATATAGTAAGGTGGTAAAATAAACAAGTTAATATGTACGGAAACCTCGACACCACGGCACCGTGCTGAGCTGGCCGCCATTTCGGCTTACATATTGTATTCGATCTATATTCGTTACTCTTTTGTATGTTTGGATTTTATGTGTTTGCCGAATAAATGATTTCTTCCTTTCTTTCACAATTACTATATAATATACTATACTATATAATATATCAGATCTTTGTTTATCTCCACCGGAATCTTTATTTATATGAATTATGAATAAATCGTGTCATGGCAAAACATAATTTTCGTGTGTACCGCAGACTTGGGAATAGCAAGCCTCCTGAAGTGTCTCTGCAACTCAGAAAATATCTTGAGAGATATTTTATTATTATCTGAGTATTGAGATACTCCGAAATAATTTATCGAATCTTTCCGTACGAATTTCAATTTGTCCATATATTTGTACAAATAAGAGCGAAATATGTATATGTGGTCGTCCAAATCAAAAGGGATTCTATGGCGCCTGGAACTTACGCCATTATTGCCGTTGTTTTGTATTCGAACAACGGCAATAAAGACCTAATTTCCAGCTGCTATAAGGTTCCTTTTAATTTGGACGACCACATAATTATCATTCAAAAAACAGTAGATGTCACTTCAACCGACAAGTTACGTCGAAAACAATAGCCTGGCCGAGCCTGGCTGAAGGAATAAATGAAAAAGTGCTTGATGTGGTCAAGGAGTGTCAATGGTCTGAGAACTAGTGAGGATGCTGGCTGAAGATCGTGCAAAATGAAGAAGAGGTAGGTACAAAAGCGGACTCTGGGCTCCGACACTTTACAGTGGAGGAAGTAAACGGAAAAACGCTAAAATAAGAGAGAGTTGAGGTACTTCTATTTGCTTTATAATTACAAACTCTGGCGTAAGTAAAGTATGCTTAAAAGCTGTTCATATTTCAACAACGACGCCATTAATTTTCGTGAAACCATTATACGGTTAAGGCACAGATGATAAAATATAATTTTGTATAAATTTTACGGTCAAGAACGAGTTGGAGCTACTATAATGGAGTTTTATTTATATAATTTATTTTGTTGTTATGTTCAAAGCCGGTATAGGTACATGTTCAAAGCAGCATACGTGACTTACATCAAATCGAATTTAACATACGCAGCAAATTCTAGTCGAGAAGAATGCATAAATGTAAATTAACATATAAATAAACTATATTTGGCCGCGACAGCACTATAACCTTTATTTATTATTTTAATTAATCATTTACTGATAATTATAATTCCTATTTAAGGTTCACGCAAGCTCAAAAATGCATATATATATATATATTTATTTATTTGAATGGAAGACTATCGGCTAAACAGATAATGTACTTAAAAAAAAAAATAACAATCTTTTAACTATTATTATTATTAATCTTATTCCGATTTTTGTTTAAGATAATAATTTTTTACTGTTTTTGTCATGGACAAGTATTTTATTTTTGTTATGTGCAAAACACAAAAAAAAATAAGGAACGTTAAGTATAAGTAGTAAGTCAGCTGCCACATTAAATAAAAAGACGTACCATGAATATGTATATAAATATAAGCACATAAGGAAGTTCTGGCAGCATGACACGGCTATATTTAGTGAATATAACTTGAGGAAATTATTTAAATAACTACCTTAACCGGCGTTAAAGTTGCCAAGTTTTATCAAATTTGAGTTTTGGCACGTGTGATGTTACTCTGATACATACCTACATACACATAGATGATATCATTAATTATTTATCAATATACGACCTTCGTGGAGGTCTCGGGTTCGATCCTCAGTCAGGTCAACATGGAAAATGATCTTTTTCAGATCGACCTGGGTCTTATATGTTAATGTTATCTATATTTGTGTTAAGTGATACTTCCTATAACACAAGTTTTGAACTTACTTTGGGGCAAACTCAATCTGTGTGATTTATCCCTATATATTTAAAAAATAAAATGGTCATTTATTCCAGTAATCCGGGTTACAATAAGGTTAGGACTTCCCAGTGAGTAATCTAATGATACTCGAGATGGGAATGACCTGCTACTTCCTTATAAAGTTTTACATGAAGACTACAGTTGTGAATGTTAAGTAAATGAAACAAACAAAAAGGAACGCAGTTATGGTAGGAATGAATGTGAGACCACAAGTGTGCGTGTGTAAGTTGAGGTAAATATTATATATAGTGTGAGGAGCAGTTTGGTGTGCGATAATAGTGGTAATGTGTGAATCGTAGCAGAATGATAATTAATATACAGGGTGTTAATTTGCATTCTTGCCATATTCACACAGCTAATAGTACTAACCAATACCAATCAGTTTAGTTTAATTTGAGACATCCTAGAATAACGCAGGCTGAGTAATCAATAAACTTAAATTTACAGGACACTGAGGAATAAACCAATTTTTTCGAGTGCATTCATAAGTCGCAATAGGAATAAATCTAGTGGGCGTGGCCGTCTGGCACGGCCGAAATCACCCGAAACAGCGCATGTAAATGAATAATTTCAGATTTCCCTTCCTACTTTACGGGCTTAGGACCGACAGAAATACCTATTTTTAATTAATTAGTTTTATTTTTTTATTACATTATCCCTCATTTCTTCAGAGATCAAAAAGTTAAAACTTATTTTTGTTTTTATAAATTAGGTATTTTTGGCGTAGTTAAAAAGCTGAAATCATCCTATTTACAATTAATTCGTCTATTTACAACACTAAATTAATCTAAGTAAAAAAAATCTAAGTCTTTCTAAGTAATTGTTCGAAGTGCTCACCATTTTCACGAATGCACAGTCTTGCACGGCGTAAAGAATTTCGTTTTAGTTTTCGTAAAACGTACAAATCCTGTTTCAGTTTATCGAATGCTGAAACGATTCGTTCGCGTAACACTTCAACACTGTTGATTTCTTCAGTGTACACCAAACGTTTAACATCACCCCACAAATAATAATCTAATGGAGTTAGGTCTGGGGACCATGCTGGCCAGTTTACTGGACCTTCACGCCCGATCCAGTTATTACCGAACTTGCGGGTCAAGTATTCACGCACTTGGATTGCAAAATGTGGAGGAGCACCATCCTGTTGGTAATAAAAGTTTTGCAGGGAAGCGAGAGGAACGTCATCCAGCATCTCGTTTATAACGTGATCCAGCAACTCCAGGTACGTTGAGCCGGTAAGACGGCCCTCAATAAAATAAGGTCCGAGTTAATGTCCGTCTATTATGCCAGCCCAGACATTTAAACCAAATCGGTGTTGAAAAGAGTGTCTTTTTATCTTTCTGGGGTTTTCGTCCCGATAACTCCACCAGTGCTCATTATGGATATTGAATACACCAACTCTTGTGAACAAACTTTCGTCTGTCCACAAAATGTTGGCGTTTCGGTTGTCTAGCAGCCAGCGACAAAATGTGATTCGTGCATTATTATCCTGTGGGAGCAGATCTTGTACTTTTCTAAAGTGAAACGGGTGTTTCTGTTCACTTTTCAATAGTCTCCACACTGTCACGTGGCTCACATGGAAGTGTCGTCCTGCCTCACGGGTACTGGCACGGGGCTCTACTTCGAAGTAGTCTAGAATTAATTCCTGCAACTCTACAGTAAGCCCTACACTGCCTCGAGCTTGCGCGTGTCTTGGGACGTCAAACTGACGAAAGTCTCTCAATCGCTGTGTGGCCGCAAGCATAACCTGGCGGGTCGGCCTCCTTTGATGTGGAAACATTTCCGCAAACATATTCACGGCTTGCCGCAAACTGTCACCACATATGGCATACAAGCGCACCATTTCCACCAACTCGTGGTTGGTATACGCTTCAGTCATTTTCTTGATTTGATTGTGATACGCAACTTAAACAACACGGACCGAGCAGAGCGAGCGGAGCGAGCGAAATCTTGACATCCGCCGTGCGTCGGCGTCGCGAATAGACTGGGGCGGGGTGGTGGTGCGTTGCGGGGTTGCGGGGATGGCTGGCCGTCGGTCGGCGTTTACGCCGCACAAAGAAAAGGGGCGGAGCTTTTTTTGCCGACTTATGTACTCAAGTTTGCCGACGGACTAGTGATGTGCATATGTTTCGATAATAAGTGTTGTTCATAACATAATGTCGATTAAATAAAATATTCTTAAAAAAAATACCTAACTTTTGATCATGTTTTTTTAATTGATTTGTGTTCAGAATCAGTAATATAACAACCTCTGTGAATATGGCAAGAATGCAAAGTAACACCCTGTATATACTCAGTACTTGAAGTTATAACTTTATGTAGGTTTAGGTAATAAGTTTTCAATTTCATCATAAGTAAGTGCGTCCAAGTATTGTAATGAACATTTTTTGCATTTATATAATTGAATAGGATAAATTTCAAGAAGCACATTTAGTTTGTCAATTTATATTTATATTTATTTATAAATAAAAAGTAAAAAAAAAACAAAAAAGCGAATAATATAAATATATCAATAAAAATCAATAAATATATTGGAACAAATCACACAGATTGAGCTAGCCCCAAAGTAAGTTCGAGACTTGTGTTATGGGATACTAACTCAACGATACTATGTTTTATAATATATTGATAAACATTCAAGACCCGGGCCAATCAGAAAAAGATCATTTTCCATCATGACCCGACCGGGGCTCGAACCCGGGACCCCTCGGTTCAGAGGCAAGAACCTTACCACTGCGCCACCGAGGTTGTCTGGTCTGGTCAAAAAGGTCATGGCTCAGTGGATCTACTACTGGTTACACTGATTTTCAGCTATGTCTAGTGAGGGAGTGCGAGTCAACTGATTTGTGAAGTGTGATGAGTTGAGTGTAATTAAAACGTATAAATAGTTAAGTCGATAATTATAATTTATATCAAAAATAGCATGGATGCACTTTTTATCCTACTGGGGCTTGTCTTACGAGGGAACTTATACAGGGTTACTGGTATAAAACGCATAATCTTCCAAAGGCGCATAAGGCACTAACATCTTTTGTTCTACGACTTTTGTCAAAACGTAATAAATACAAAAAAAAAATCGTTTCCATAAAACGCTAACTCTATGTTCGATTCCTCTACATAACGCTCGTGATTCATGGCATTGAGTTAAGATGTATAGAATCGCAAAATATTGTATTTTTTATATGAATTAAAAAGGAACTACGAGTCACGAAAAGTCTTTCTCTTACCCAAATAGTTTTCAGGAGGTTTTGCGTTTGATACCAGGGGGCTTACCATCATCTCTTAACGCGATCCACTTTACGACCTAAACTGACCTGCATCGCAAATCCGTACCATCGACTTAATTTTTTGTATGAATGCATCATTTTAGGTGCCTAAATTAAACCGAGTTGCATTGGAATCGTTCTGTAGTAGGAAGTTGATGGTAGACCTGCTGTAACCCTGTATAGGCAACTAAGCGATAAAAAGCCTTATTTTATGAAAGGCAAAGTCTAAAGTCAATCTTAATCATTTTTTATTTTCAGGAATACTCCGCTCACTCACTGAAACATTTCAACCATACACAAATTCACAGAGGTATTTGTGTCAGAAGAGCGTGCAAACAGTACTTAAAGACATCAAATTTAACGACGGATCTAGGTGTCATCCTTGAGGCGTGCCTCAACGAAACTGTATGGAAGAGCTACAAACTTCAAACAAGACTGAATAAAATTAATTACTGTGATAAAACTAATGAAACTAGAACTTTGGATGTCAGTGATATGGCTATGGTGGTCGTGTACCTTGTAATAATAATACTTAATGTTGGTGGAAGTGTTTACGATGCGGTGATCAGCAAAAAATCTGGAAAGGGTGAGATAGTTTTGATTTTATCTTAAGATGAGAATGACATTACCAGCTGCGCGCCGGAGCTTCGCTCCCGTGGGAATTTTGGGATAAAAGTACACTATGTGTTATTCCACTTTATATTCTAACCCGTGTGCCAAATTTCATAACAATCGATCCAGTAGATTTTGCGTGAAAGAGTAACAAACATGTATACACACATACATCCTCACAAACTTTAGCATTTCTAATATTAGTAGAATAAGGATTATAATATTATAAGTATGGAATTATTGAGTTTGGCTTTACTGACCTAAATAATCGTAGCTGTGATCCTGATAAATGATAAAGTTAAATAGTTTTCATCCATACTAATATTATAAAGAAGAATATTAGTATTTTTGATTGTAATGAATAAACTCAAAAACTCTTGGGCCAATTTCGATGGAATTTGGCACAGAGATAGGCGAAACGTTCAGGAGTGACATAGGCAACGTTTTATTATGGTTTTACCTGACCGAAGCCGGGGCGAGACGTTAGTTTATTAATGTACATAACAGAGTAGATGCTTTGAGTTTCACCCCTCAACGTCTGTAATGATTTATGCCGGCAACAATACAATACTACGATAAGCAAGCATTACCTACATTACATTTTTAGTCAAATTCAAATTCAAATTCAAAATTCTTTATTCAATTTAGGATGATATACATCACTTATTGATGTCAAAAAAAATACTTAAACTAAGTCTACTGCCGGCTTCCAAAGCGCAGGTGAAGAAGAAGCGGCGCAACGAATTTACATCATTATTAAAAATGTCAAAATTGGAATAAATAAATAAAATAAAAGTTGTATTTCCAGTAAAATTATTGAAAATTGTCACACTATATATATATAAAGCTAAATGTACAAAACGTACGTAATAATGTCATAAATCTATTACATATGTTATGGGATACTGCACCATGCTTGGGTCAAACATTATTGTCGTTCACATAATCAAAAGACACAGTACAGTAATAGTGTACACAGAAAGGGTATATCGAGAGAACCAATATAATATTGGTCATAATAATTTCGAAGGTTTAAAAAAAACGGTGGTGGCGTATTGGTTAAGACGCCCGCCTGTGGATCGAAAGGTCTCAGGTTCGAATCCCACTCGTGCCACATGAGTTTGTATACGAATCTGACTCATCTCTAGTAGTTTCCATCATTCACCACTTGCTTCTGGTGAAGGAAAACATCGTGAGGAAATCATCGTCCACCACTTCTCACAGGAAAACATCGTGAGGAAACCTGCACACTGGTGTTGATTCTCATTAACTTGTGTGTGAAATGGAGAAGGCAATGGCCAACCACTCCATTAATAATGCCAAGTTGATGTGTGTGTTTCATTCCATGTAATAATCACGACCCTCAGCCATAAGGTATACGACTATGAAGAAGATATTTATCGATTCATCTGTTTCAGGCAATTCATATTTACTAGCCTTCTCTATTCGTCGTAATTGGGCCAAGCTGGTGGAACCCGCGGGCGCTGGTCCAGACCCTAGGCTCGAGAGGTTCAAGATATTTTACGGGATAAGGTATATGAGATGAATACTTATTACTTTCTTTATTTCTGCGTCTTCTTCTTCGTCGGAAACAATTCTTTTTCCGGGTTGAATCTTCAAGCTGCATGTATGCAAATTTTCAAGATATTGGTTGATTAGATAGTGTGTTAAGTGGTAACAAACAAACTCATTTTCGCATTTATAATATTAGTTAGGCATTTGGACTATTCAATATTGTTGCATCATCAATATATAGGACGAGGTTTTTGTCGATGGAGTTTAATTTTTCCATTTTACTCAGTTCGGAGTTTTCCATTTTACTCAGTTCCTCGTAGGATTATTAGATTTTACCTCCCCACATAACATTGTTTTACACTGGTCAACTTTGACGTCAACTTTAACCTTTGCAGAACAACGCAAAGTATGTTATTTTTTTGTCTAAACGAGGGCGTCGGGCAGGTCAGAGTTAGCGTCAAAGCTGACTGGTGCAAATCACTTTAAGGGTGAGTTGATCGATCCAATTTGACGTTGATTTTAACCGGCGCGCCGCTTACGTTTAGACAAAATGACGTATTTTGTGTTTTTCCGCGCTCAACCAGCTATTCTGAAATGTTCAGCAAAGATTTGACTATTTGTTTTTATACTTTCAGGACATTGACTATGATCTGTGTGTTTTTCTCACACACGATGCTAACAATGGCGTTTTCATACATTGATAATCCTCTTTATATTGAAAAGGTAAGTACTTACATGGAGCTAGAAACATGTTTCAATATATAAGAATTCTTACTCTTTTTCCGGGACGGAAAGTAGCTTACATCGCGTTCTTCGTGCTCCTTACTGTATGTATGGCTAAGTAAGACGTGTAGAGGAAACAAACTTACTTTCTCATTTATAATATTAGTTAGGGATGTTAGAATACATCCTATTTTGCTAATATTATAAATGCAAAAGTTCGTGAGGATGTATGTGTTAAAGTTTGTTAATCTTTCACGAAAAATCACGTGGACAGGTGATTTTGCGTGAAAAAGTAACAAACATTTTGACTGTCATTATTTGGTACACGGAATACAATCTGGAATAACACTTAGGGTACTTTTTATCCCGAAATTCCCAAGGGAGCCCGAAGCCCCAGCGTGCAGCTACTATAGACATAAATTGTTCAGTAAACGTTTAAAAATCTGCAGTCAGCTGACGACCCGACGAAACAGATCCTATTCAACGGCAACCTGGTCACGTTGACCTTCTTCGTGATGTCCGGTTTCCTCCTGGCCTACAACTTCCAGCTCCACGCTGAGAAGTACGGCGTCAGCTGGTTCCAGGTCCCGAAGGGCATACTGCTCAGGTGGCTACGGTAAGATACACTATGTATATCTTGATAAAACTCTCATAAATATTCTGCCTATCTAAGCATATATAAGGATAGAGAGAACGCGGGAAGCGACTTTGTTATCTACTTGCAAATGATGGTTTTATCCCGCAGTTAGATATTTGTTTGGCATATACAATGTTAGTGACCTTAAGGCCAACTCCGGATGTTCAAGCGCTAGCTTGAAACGTCCGGAGTTGGCCTTGGGCTGACCTACTGACCTGAGCAAAAGGTAGTATAGTTACCACTATTTGCTCAGATCAGTAGGATATTGCAACAGGCATCATTCAAACACTAAAACCCAACTAAAAGACGGGGTTGTGCCTGGTTAATTGGTGAATAAACTGCAGTAACTCGCCAACGGCCTCATTTCAGATTGACACCAACATTAGCGCTGGTCCTCTTCACCATAGCGACCGTGATGCGGCACGCGGGCGCCGGCCCGCTGTGGAAGCTCGTGGTCAGCAGCGAGGCGCGCGCCTGCCGCACTTACTGGTGGGCGCACCTGCTCTACGTCAACAACTACGTGTATGATGACGCGTATTGCATGCCGGCCACTTGGTAAGGACCAGCATCTTTAGGAAGCAAGTATAGTCTCAATATAAATATACTATTGTGTTGTCAAGCGGTGGCAGTGGTCAATAGTAGTAAAGCGGTAGCATAATCTCCTGTGGCATTTTTACGTGCATGTGATGCATTCATTCTAACTTCCACAACTCCTCAGGTACTTGGCCGCAGACACCCAGCTGTTCTGCATCGGTATCGTCATATGTTTCGTCGCTCGTACTCCTCGAACTCAGAAGATCATACTGCCCGGACTGCTGCTGGTCTCCATGGTGATCGTGGCCGCTCACACCTACTTCCAAGACCTGGATCCTGTCGTGTTGCAGACGCCAGAGTAAGTATCTTGGGACTAACCAAATTGGTAGTAGATTATACCGGGAATGAAGGCAAATGACGAGAGCCAAAGGTGAACGAAGAGAAATAACTACGATGATTAAAAAAAAACTATTGTTTTAAAACATACGATAGATCTAGATATATACCTAGGTACAAAGCTATGATAACTTATTTTCTTAATCATCTGTTATATCACCATCTTTAAATATAATCGAGCGTTAATACTAATCAATTACCATGGCAAATTAATCCTTCACAACCTTATATTCTATCACACGGCGCTGTGAGTTCGCCATTTTTGTAAGTAGGAGCTATCAAATGATATTTTTAGGAAATTAATATACAGTTTCAAATTTATAATTTTTTTAATGTTGGTTATAGGAAGTACCGCAACCTGTACGAGACGGATGACACGTTCCGCCTACTGTACACGAGAGGCCACACCAACCTGTCCACCTACATCCTGGGCTTGGCTGGCGGGTTCTACGTCTACTACCTCCAGCGAGAGAAGAAGGATTGGAACAAATACAAGGTCTGAGGGTTTATGGCGGCGGAAGAAACCAGGAAAAGTTCAGATGAGTGAAACAAGGTTACAATACGACAGATAAGGGCTTTGATCGAAAATGTCTCACTGCTGGTCATAGGCCGGTTTCCATTATTTTCGTTCGGTTTTGTCAAACTTATCGGTACTTAAGGAATTGTCAAAATCGTCTTACAATCGGCAGCTTGTTTTGTTAGGTATTTTTTTGTTGCTTGTTACATGTTTAACACAGAAGTGGGTATCTGTTCCCAGAATTGATTTAGCATTAGATGTACATGATACTTATATGGTAGAAGATAAAACCGATGTATAGCAGAAAAAGTAGAATAATGGACCCTAGACTCCGACACTTAAGGTCTATACTGGACTTTTTCTTTACGTCTATACTTTTTCTTTTCCAGTCTTACCGCTGGGCCTTCTGGCTGATGATCCCCATGGAAATAGGGGTGATCCTGTCTGGAGGAATCTTCTACACAGACGAGGACCATGTCTCCACACCCGTGAAACTGCTGTATGCCACACTGTACAAGCCTTTCTTCCAACTGCTCGTCGTAATCTTCATCGTAGGATGCGTGCTCAAGTTTGAAAGTAAGGTCTAATTTCTAGTCTTGTCAACAATTTCTTGTTTGATAGGAATCGGTAGATGATGACTTGTCCTTTTATAAGTTAGTCACAAAATTGATTAAGTTCACCCCTACAATTGCCCTAAGTAGACATGTTCAGTAACTGACTGTATTTGTATGAACCAGGTAGGTCGGCTGTGTTACCGTCTGCTCATACCACTGAGTATTCTTTTTGTTACCAGATTTATATCGCAGCATTTTGGAGTGGCGTGGATTCACGTGGACGGGACGTGTTTCTTACAGCGCGTTTCTGTTGCATTTGATATTCCAACGCGGTCTCGTGGGCATCCAGCTTACTCCTGTCCACATGTCTGACTATTATGCGGTAAGATTTTTCAAGGGGCAAACCAAAAACATATCATACGTACGTAGTTGACGTCGTAAAGAGGGCTAAGTAAGCGTGCTATATATATAGTCTGATTGCTAAGGATGCCGAAGACAGAACGAAGTGGAGAAGAAGAATTAGGGAAGCTAATGGCGCTTAATGGCTCTTCTGAAACGTTTATAAGAGAGAAACAGAGAGATTACTTTCACGCTATTTCATTAATTATACCTACAAGGACTTCTGATGAAGTCAATTTTGTTATAAAACGAAGACCCTAGTTTGGACTACTTTAAGAGTTTAATAAAAAATTTAAGATTGATTTTTGAAAATATATTGTTTTCAGATGGTGGTGCTTACGGCCACCATAGCCTTGTCATTTTCCAGCGCAGCTCTGCTCTGGATCAGTGTGGAAGGCCCGATCAATGCGCTCACCAAAGCGGCGTTCAGACCGGCCACTTCTGAACGCAGAGACAACGTGCAAAATGTCTAAATACACCCGCTGTAATCGATTCTAATAAATGCTTGCCAATTTCATACTTTTTTCTTTCTTTTCTTTATTTACTAAATAAATATCAGAATAAGAATAAGAATATGGAATAATGAATTGGCCTTATTAATTTCCTTCCCAAATCATCTAGTTTTTATCCAATAAATGCTTGTCTATTTCATTTTATGTTCTGGACTAGGTACCTACGCAGTTTCCTTGGATTCATTTGAATAATAATTATGATTATAACCACTTCACCTATGGGATCGGCCTAGGGGATCCTAGGTCTTCCTCAACCATAATGGGTTTGAGCTCAGGGCTGCATTTCTACTTTTCCTGCTCTACTTCGTTCGGTTTCTGACATTCCCAAGATGTTTGTTCGTAATAAAAAAGCTCATTGCTAATACATCCAAAATTGAAACAGAGTTATGTGTCAATGCACTATGACAATGACATGTATGTTGATAAGAACAGTTAACAGCACATCAACCTACCCAAATTCATTGCAAACTAGCCGCTATTACCGCGCCATAGATTTTCATGCAGGATAACTTGATGTGCTGTTGACTGTACTGTATTTGAAGTTTATTTCAGTGACGAAACAATGATATAAATAATATTAATGTATTTTTATGTTTCTCGATGATCAGAAATTGGAATCACCTGCGCATACGCAACCTAAATTAGTCAAATTTCAAGGAATAAATATTTTGAGGTACCTAAATAGATGATTACTTCGTTTTATGTTCCAACTAATGTTCGTAGTTCATGTTATTAACACTTTGAAAGAAACAATATCTTCCCCAGTGATATTTACGCCTTATCTGTTTATTTATTTGATCAAAAATTTACCCTGACATTTCCTTCTATGGACAGTCCAGTTACATAAGTTGTTTTTGACCAACTTTAGTCTCTGATCTTGGAGACAAGTGATGGCCAAAAGGACATATAAAAAAACAAAAATCATTTATCTAGACAGAAATTTACTTATTTAGTTTTCTTACTGACAAATTCCTGGCACACAGCCGCAGTCACCCAGCTGTTTTTCGTGGGCGCGTCGACATCTATATCCTGTGGAGGAAGCTCCATCTCATCCCGGGCACTCTCATGTTGGTGTCCTTCATACTGCCGGCTTGTTGACCTTGACCGAAAGGTCAACATGAAAAAGATCTGACACCAAAAAGAAATGCAATAAGAAGTATAAAAACACACAGTAATCACATTTGGAACGAAATAAATAAGTTTCTCATTGGAGAGAAATTATTGATTTCTCATCATGGTGATTGTCCAAAAATTAACATGTCTCAAAATTACAAGATAAGAAATCCTTACACACAAACCCATGTTTTTTATTATATATGTTGGGTAAATATTTTATGTGCTGAATTTGAATTGAAAATGAGACGTCATGGTACGTACATTTTGTAAACATGTAAAACAAAACTTACACGCGCATGAAACATGTATGACGGAAGGATTTTTGAAAGTAGCCACTGGATGAAGAACAACAATAAGTTTTAATTTTGGATTAGATTTTCATAGTGGATATTTCACTTTGGGATCTTCAAGTATCTCTCTGCCATTTCTTATGAAAATATCTAGTGACGCGTGCTCGTGATTTTTAAGTAATTGTAACGCGTGAGTATAATATGGAGCTAAATAATAAAAAAGATTTATAATAAATAAATAATAATAAAATAATAAAAAAACTTTGTTTGAATACTTATATTATATTTGGTTTGGTAGAGATAAAATCGACATTGCCCGAAGGACGATGAAATATATAATATAACTAACTATATAGCTTGACTGAAAACTGATTGCGTTAAAATTAAATTAGAACTTTTGAATAAAAGTAGCACATAGGGTGACATGCTTCTAAGGGCTTAAAACTAAGAAGTAGAGAATGATGAAGTATCTGGTTTGTATCTGTTAATTAGGTCATCGACGTATGTACATATAAACAAGTGAATACTATGTTATCGTGTATAGATTTTGTGCTACGGCTAATAGCAATGAATTTGGTAAAGTTGATGTTCTGTTTTCTGCACATAATCAATGTTGTTTCCAACCGTCTTAATGTAGTATACAATCTGTATAAATGTCATTTCACAGCTCCAAAACCTGTTCTAGTTTATGTAACGTCATTATTTATTTATTTTGTATTTTGAAAGTTAAAGATCCATAATCAACAGTTGATCATTTATAACAAGCAAAAATAGTGATCACATAACGAAGGTATGACCGTATGATGGTGAACACTACTGAAAATAAAAACATTAACAAATAAATACTTTGTGTCACATTTATCATACCGTCTCATCATGATTGTATTTGTGTCATTTTGCGCATGACGCGTAAGACTAGACGAAGAAGGAACAGGTTTACATTTAAAAGATATTTTTTTTACATGGCATGAAATCTAAATGACAATCCAGTTCTAAAGTGCAAACTACGTCGTCTCATTCGACTGTTTCAATTAACGTGGAGGCTGCAGTGGAACTAAATTTATTAATAATTATACAATTTTAACTTCAACCTTCACTGTTTGTGAAATTGAAATTGCTGAATGCAGCTATCTAAAATGGGCTTTGATTTCGTATATAATATGCATGTGCATGGCCACTTCGATCTGTCTCTTCAATGGTCACGGCTTCACGGCTTGTAGTTTGCGGATTGCGCAGATTTTCTTTACAGATTATGCGATATGTATGTACTTAAAATCAAATTCAAATTTCTTTATTCAATTTAGGATGATATACATCACTTATTGACGTCAAAAATTACTTAAACTAAGTCTACTGCCGGCTTCCAAAGCGCAGGTGAAGAAGAAGCGGCGCTTCAAACTTCACCGCAGCCTTTTCTCCAAGGACGTCAATTAACAAATATAGGTCTTATACATATATTAAAAATTAGGAGGACGAATTTACATCATTATTAAATATATATATAAAGCTAAATGTACAACACGTACGTAATAAAATCATAAACCAATTACATATGTTATGAGGATACTGCACCATGCTTGGGCCAAACATTATTGTCATCCACATAATCGTCAGACTTGTTATTACAAGTGCCTTTTTACAAAGTACTTCTTTTATATAATTTCTAAATTTTTTGTCCGGCAAATCAAGAATCCATTTAGGCAATTTGTTATAAAAACGGATACAGTTCCCAACAAAAGACGTTCTAACTTTGGCCAACCGATGCCCGGGGACAGACAATTTATCTTTATTACGTAAGGCTCTATCACCAACTTTTTTAAATAAGTTGCATAATGTTGTCAAATATGTATTAAGAGGGTAAAGTTAAAAAATTAATATCTTTAAAAAAATCTCTAAGGGAATCTCTTCTCTTCAAACCATATATAGCACGTATTGCTCTTTTTTGTAAAATGAAAATAGTGTTAATGGTGCTAGCACTCCCCCAAAGTAGTATCCCATAGGACATTAAGCTATGAAAATAACTAAAGTAAACTAATCTAGCAGTCGCCACGTCCGTCAGTTGTCTGATTCTCCAAACTGCGAATGCCGCGGAACTAAGCTTTTTAGATAGGCCATTAATATAAGCGTCCCATTGCAATTTGGAATCAAGGGTAATTCCTAAGAATTTGGTGTTTAGTACAAAATCTAAGCTTTCTCCATTCAGAGTCACGTCGACGTGAGCCTGCCTAACATTGGGAAGTGTAAATTTAATGCATTGGGTTTTATTTGCATTCAGCAATAAGTTATTAGCAGAAAACCAATTCGAAATGGTAGACAAAATACGATTTACATCATCAACATCTTCGCTATAGCGGTCTACTTTAAAGATTAATGACGTATCATCAGCAAACAGCACGATGTCAGCCCGCTTTTCTACCATGTATGGCAGATCATTGACGTAAACTAAGAAGAGAAATGGTCCTAGAATTGAGCTTTGTGGTACGCCAATTTTTACATTACAACCATTTGATTTAACGTTATTAATATCAACAGTTTGTAACCTATCTTTTAAGTAAGAAACTATTAGCTCAATTGATTTAGAATCAAAACCGTACTGACTAAGCTTTCGTAAAAGTGTTTCATGATCTACACAATCAAATGCTTTAGAAAGATCACAAAATACTCCGATGGCATCCTGTGAATTCTCCCAAGCGTTGTAAATATGACTGACAAGAGCCACTCCCGCGTCAGTTGTACTTTTTCCGGCAGTGAAGCCATATTGATGGCCGTGGAAAAGATTATGGGTCTTAAAATGATGTAGCATTTGATTGACCATTATCTTTTCAAATACCTTGCTTAATACGGGTAATATGGAAATTGGTCTGTAATTGCCAGGCTCAGATTTTTCACCTTTTTTGAATAATGGAATTAATTTACTATATTTCATTAAATCTGAAAAAGTACCTTGGTCAACACATTGATTAAATATAAAAGCTAAGTCTACAGCCATGACATTGATTATATTTTGAATCAAACTAACAGACATACCCCAATGATCTTCAGAATTTTTAATATTTGGCTGTTTAAAAGTTTTAATGATGTCACTAGATTCTATGTGTGAAAACTTAAATTTAGATCTACATGCAGTGACATTAGTTTTAAGTAGAGATACAGCATTACTAGGGCTTGAATTTATATTAGAAGTGAGTTCTGGAGGTATGTTAGTAAAATAATTTTGAAATAAATCAGCTATTTCTTTTTTCAAAGTCGTCTTTTTATTATTATAAGTAATTTCTGTAATTAAGTTTTTGTCACCATCAGCTTGGTAGTGTTCTTCTTCTTGCTCCTTACCAAATCCCATTTTGATTGAGGTGCGCGCATAATGTATTTTCCTTCCACAACTAATCTTTCCTGTCATACCTTCAAGACTGACATTCCTTCCATCTTTTCTTCGGTCTTCCTCTTTCCCTCACTTTTCATACTACTTCATCATAGTCGTATTCCTCATGGCTGAGGGTCGTGGTCATTACGTGGAAATAAACACACACAACAACTTTCTTGGTATTAGAAAAATTGAGTGGTATGCCATTGCCTTCTCCATTTCCCACACAATAATCAACCAGTGTGCAGGTTTCGTCACGATGTTTTCCTTCACCGGAAGCAAGTGGTGGTCTATGAAAACTACTATACATGAGTCAGATTGGTATACAAACTCATGTGGCACGAGTAGGATTCGAACCTGGGACCTTTCGATCCACAGGCTTAACCATTACACCACCAATACTTGCTTGGCATTATATCAAATAAATATATCATAATCACGAGTACGGCTTAATATTTTAAGGCATCTTGATTGAGTTAGGTAATTCAAGTTATCTTTAAACTATTCGTGTACCTATACCTAATACAACATGTTCTTAAAATTTTTTTTTTTTTTCAGCTGCTCACCAAGTATTTAATGCAGTGATGTTTAGGTTATAACTTAGTCGGCAAGTATCAGTTAAGTTACCCAGTGTTTAATTTTAAAAATATAATGATTAACTTGTTATATCTACTGTTAATTTTGGTTTATAAGTGCTCAGGATTTGATGTAGACGGTGAGAGTAAAATCCACATTTTTTCTCTAAAACACAAATCATATAAATTTCAGGATTTCATAAAGGATTTTCAATTTTTTTTATAGCTTTTAACCGAGGCTTCGCCCGCGTCAATTTTCCACTAGAACATTGTTGCATTCGTCGTTTTATTTTGAGGACAGTAAATTAAAATTAGTCCATGTACTTAATTATGATAAATTAATTATGTGGGCAAGTTATATAACTTCACAAGTATGATATATCAAATTAAAGTGTTCATACTTCCACGAAACGAAGTTGGTATTCAGTCCTGTGTTACAGTGTAATTAGTAAAAAGTTATTTTGTAAATCTGTTTATTTTATTGTTTTTTTTTTGTATTAGTGTCCGTCGCAATACAAATAAACTTTTTCTATGCCTATGTCTAGATAAATATTTAAATTTATATCAAATCTATCGTCTCATATTCCAGATGTCCAATATGACAAAATGCCTCCGCTGTTCTCACTGGATGACTACAACAGATGTCACCTGTACAACGGCACGTACTGTATGGTCAAAGTTGACCTCTTTGCCGACCCTTCCAATGATCTGATGAGCTTATTAAAAGTAAGTATTACTTACCAGCTGCATCCGTGGGTATATTAGGACAAACAAAACTCAATGTACCCATGTTATATTTCATTAAAATCCGTCCAGTAAAAGGAGTCACAGAGCAACAGACTTCACTCACATCCAAACCTTTGCAATATTGGTAGGAAACAGGGTTATATTTTGTGGTAACACTATTAGATTTGACCTTTTTAAATCTGTACAATTTTTTTTCCGAATAAACGCGTGTGAAAGTGAAATTGTTATTATGATTTTTTTTATAGACGATGTCCTAGCAAGCTTACACCAATAAGCCCGCCATACATTCACAACTCTTTGCTCTGTCTATCCCGTAAAGTATAAAGACGTGATACTATATATAAATTATTACATATACTTTATCTGACGACTTCCGTGGCCTAATGGTCATCATGCCGGACTGCAGCTGAGGTCAACATGGAAAACGATCTTTTTCAGATTGCCCCAGGTTTCAGATGTAGTTTTATATATGTACTTATGTTATAGAATATAGTATCATTGAGCCACCAAGTCTCGAACTTACTTTGGGACTAAATCAAATAATATATCATTTCAGTTATTAATACCTATTTTATTTTTCAGAATTACACCCTGTCTAGTCACATAATGCATTACAACCACACGTATCTGGACAAAGGAATATGCGTTCACAAGACGTGCAGAAACTTTATAGGCAGCAGAGATTTAGACACACAAGCGGATTTACATCAAGTATTACAGACATGTCAGAATTACACCATTTTCGATGAGTATGGCCTGGAAGCCAGGGTCGCTGAGGTGTACTACTGCGATAAGGTATAAACATTTTATTAAAAATCTAAGAAACCCAAACGCTGAAGTAGTTTGCATCACATCCGCTAGAAGAGGACTGACGGTTACCAAACCAAGAAAAATCTGGATTAAATTCTCTATCATACAAAAAGGAACTAGATCAAAATCGGTTCAGCCGTTTGGCTGCTACGATGCCACGGACAGAGATACAGATACATAGACACGTTAAACTTACGAGTATAAATCCCCGCCTTCTGTAGACTGTAGGGGGTTAAAAATATTACGTTTTCAAGCAACATACATACAGACAGCCTTTAAACTTATACTAAAACCTAAACTTAACGTTTCAGCCTAACGACAGAGAGAAAGAAAAAATAACTGCTGGGGACTGGTATGTCCTGACGGTGTGCTTGCTGATCGTCTTGGTCAATGTCTCCGCGACCATTTACGATTTCCAACTGGACACCAATACAAAAGCTAGAAATACCCTCAATAAAGGTAATATTGTTTTTTTTATTATTATTTATTTAATTATCTAACATAAATACAATTTAATTTCAAATTCTTTATTCAACTCACTTGTTGACGTCAAATTTTACTTTAAAATCACGAGTGAAGACGAAACGTGCAAATAAAACTATGAACCTAATGGGTTTATCTAAGTATCGCACAGTCGCACAAAAGAAGTTTAGTGTTTACTTTTCTCTTTCTCATCTTCGGATGTTACCGCGGTTTCATTCGGGTCTGTGACACCGCGAAGTCCGACGTCAGGATAAACTCGTTTCATAGCTGCGATAGAAATCGGGAACACACGCGGATGTGTGTGTGTGTATATATATTTCGGTGATTTTGAAAGACAAATTACGCAAGTCAGAACTTGCCTCGTTTTGGCAGCAGGGGCAATCCCAACGAATGCTAGCTTGGTGTAATCAAGGATTAAAAGCGTGCCAATAATCCAAACACCGTATGAATTAAAGTAGGAAAGCGGAACCTGCAACTGCTCTCTAGTACCAAAACAACTCAGATGACAGGAAGAGAGGGAAAAACGAGGGCTTCTTCTATAAAGATCTTGTCTGTTGCATTTTTCAGGCGAAGAACTGCTGCTGTGCTTCTCCATGAGAAGAAATTGGAATTATTTGATAAAAGAGAACAAGAAATTCCCAAACGCACCAAACTTTGATGGCATCAGTTTTTTTCGGTATGCTTATGTTGATGAATAAAGTTTTTCAAACGCCTTCAAGTCATTTGACCATATTTGACTTTGGCTTTGGCAAATCGAGTCCTAGAAATAGGACCAGACGAAGTCCTCATTTCTATCGGGATCCGAATGGATAAGATCCAAGTTTTATATTCAATACCACTTCGTAAATGCATTTTAATTTGTACTTACTTAATAGATGTACTGTATAGATAAATCGATATTTATATTTACTATTTATTTGTTACATTTAAATGATTACAGTGTCAGTGCCTCGTTCATGATGGTCTTGGGGCATGTGAACTGGATCTACACAATGGGCTTCATCGATAACACTCACGATTTTGAAAGGGTATGTAATTTTGTAAACATTGAATAATTTATCGTTTATATTTTTGCTTGGTATTAATGTTAATTACATTGGTGTTAGATGTTTTCATCAATTCTATCTAGTTACATTGATATTTACTATAATAGTTAGGAATTAGCTTTTGTTCTAAGTAGTTGCAATCTGAAATCTAACATATCGTCATTCAAATAAGGTATTTTTTAGGGGAATTCCTTCTAATTCTATTGCGAAGAAGTGAATCTTGAATATGATTTAAATGACCTTTGATATATTTTCCAGTCGTACACACAGCCGCAATGGCAAGTGATCTTCAACGGGATGATCGTCGTGCAGATATTCTTCGTGATTTCCGGGTTCCTCATGATGACCAGCCTGAACTTGGACTCCGAGGTGCCGGGCTGGCTTGTCATGGCCAGGACTTTCAAGAACAGATTTATCAGGTATCAAATCTTACACTTTTGCTCTTAATATGGCTTTTTGATAATGAGGTGAAATTTTTTAAAAGTCTAATCAATATTTATTTTTCATAATTATGTGGATAACAACGTTCGGTGCAGCTAGTTTTTCAAATTATTTTTAAATATCTGTAGTGTTTTAATAAAACTCTAACAATATATTTGACAATATCTCAGGCTGGCTCCATCACTCGCTGTGATGTTAGCCTTCACGGCGACCTGGATGAGGTTCCTGGGGTCTGGTCCACTGTGGAACAAACACGCGACGCCGGTGGTCAACGACTGCGGCACCTGGTGGTGGACCCATTTGCTCTTTATCAACAACTACGTGCAGGAGAACAAATACTGCGCTATTCAGACCTGGTACGTCCCCATTTTTCAAAATATATCTTTGTCTAAAGGTGTGATGAAGAAATTGAGTCCCAACTTTAGTTCAGCTGTAGGTAAAGTCTCTATTTCCTATTGAGCTGAGCTTGCTAGGGTTATTTTTTTTAAGACACTAACAGGTGATTAAGCTGATACGTGTGTGTCTTGAAGTTTAAAGTTTTTATCGCAACACTTTAAGCGTTTTCCCAAGGTCCGCTTTCTTACAGTTTCGTCTCCACTTCCCTTGCTATTTATTGCAGTATTATTAGTTAGCAGCAACATTCTACTGTAACTGTAACGTGATCTTTTGTTTCCAGGCATATAGCAGCAGACACCCAGCTGTTCATGACCTGCCTTGCCGTATTCCTACTGACGAAGCACTATAACCGGTTAAATGTCATGTACGCAATGCTGCTGATCTCCTTCGTTCCGCCGGCTCTCCATGTCTACTTCCAGGACATGGACGCCATGCTTTTGAAGAATCCTGAGTGAGTATTTTCATTTAATTTGTGTGACTGTGGCATTGTGCAGTCAACTCACCTAATGTCGTGTCACAACTGCCCTACTTCCTACGTATTTCACGTACGATGGAGGATGGCAAAATAATGGTAGTATGTATCACGACTTGTGATAATGATATTTGTACACTAATGAGAAACTAGTGATAAACACTAAGCCAAGAGTTGCCAATATCGAAGGCCATATTTACCTGTGTGGGGGCTTTTTGAGATTAAATCAGGAGCTAACGGGCTAGCAATGTATGTATAGGATATGAAAATAATGTGTAGTATATTCTTTCCCTTCATTTACAATCTACGTGGAAGAAGAAGCAAATAGCACATTCTAATGTTTTTTTTCGCTTCCAGATCAGCATGGAAGCAAGATGATATTCTTTTTGTTATCTTTGCCATTGCAAAGTCTTATTGTTGTTGAAGAAAAATTAATGTGTAATTATTTGCAGGTTTTTGCGCACTCTTGAAGATAAGAACTTCGGCGGTTCATACGTGTTGGGACACAACAGTTTATCCTGCTTCGTGCTCGGCACTATTGTCGCGTACAAACTGCGCGAGTGGCTCAAAAATGGAGTTGTCTTTGAAGGCACAGTAAGTAGTGACATATAATTTCTCGATTTCTTCCTCAGCTCGTTTTCCTTCACCTTTTCAACTACTGAAATCATCGCTTCAAGATTGCGGTGATATCACCATATTTATCTCGTCATCACCCGCTGTCGGGTATACGCCAACCTTTTCTGTCTAGTGCCATCCTAATCCAGTCGTTGCCAGTAATTTATTTTACATCTAGATGCCATATACTACGCTCCGCTTTCTATTTCTAGAATAATCGGTATTAGCATAGTACTATACCGACTCACTCACTACAGTACAGTCTATCAATTCTTGCAACACGAACGTTGCTTATTCTGTGGCCTTGGACTTTTGCCACTGTACACAGCCTCTCTCACCCTTCACACCGAATCGCTACCATGCAAGTACTACTGTTTGGCGGCTGAAATAGATAAAGACCCTTAAAGACGACCTTTGCCTGTGACCTTTGACCACCAACGTCTATGAAATTTGTCGATTATTATTATCACCATCAAAATGCCACTTGACTTGCCCGTTTGTTCCCAGCTGTACCGCTGCCTGTTCCGGCTGAGCGTCCCAGTCATAATGCTCTGCTTCAACGCCGGCAGCTTTTTCTACGAGGAGGACCACCGCACGCCGCTCTGGATCAGGATGCTCTTCAACAGCACTCATAAGTTCATTTTTGGACTGCTCACTGCTTTCATGATCGTCGGATTTGCTATGAAATTTGATCGTGAGTTTTTCTTTACTTTTCTTGACAAAATTATTAGACTACAAAATCGCGGGCAGGATCGTTGATGAAGTAGGATTCAAATCTGGAACATTTCGATCGGCAAGCATAACCTTTAACCTCTATGTTCCAGGTGTATCGCAGAGGTTCATGCAGTGGCACGGGTTCGTGATCCTGGGCAAGCTGACCTACTCCGTGTACATCGTGCACATGAACTTTGTGCCCATTATCGCTGGCACCAGGGTCGGTCTGGCGCACTTCTCCTATTTGAACATGGTTCGTACCCATAACTCAAAAGCTAGCCGACGAATTTTTGTACGGCTTTAACCAGATAGTGTGCACCAAGATTGCTTGGTGCACACTAACATAGCTGTGGAATGGAATAGAGGAAAATAGCATTAATAACACACTTTTACATTAGATAATGATGATTAAACGTAAACTAAAAGTATACAATAATTATTAATTTTACCGTTTATTCTACAGATGCTGTACCAATTCGGAGTAGTCGCGATATCATATATGATATCGTTGCCACTATTCCTAATGGTCGAAGCGCCGGCTACACCCTTCATTAACCTTTTGTTCAGCCCTGCCAAAGCCCCAGTGGTCAAAAATAAGACAAACTTGGAACAAGACAAAGACGAAGGAAAACAAAAATTGCCCGAAGAAAGTATACGGGAAAGTAATGGTATTAAAAAAAGTGAATAGGTTATAAGATTAAGTTTTGACGTGACAACGTCTTAAATTAGGTTGTGGCTGGGAGTCACTTATGAAAAAGTTTAACGCCCGGTAACGTTACGATGAGTCACCGAACGAGAGAGAGCCCCGCCGAATGCATTGCGTCTCTCTCCCACTCAACTATGATCGGTCTGCCGCGCGCGTAAAAAGACGTTGTCACGTAAAATCTTCGCCCGTAAAACCGACTTTACAGGCAACCATTTTTTTTATTATATGAATTATTATTATTTATTTAGATATTGTTCAATTAAATCGTACTCACTGTGGCTGGAGAGCTACCATGGGGCATATAACACGCAGCAAGTCATTGCGTCCACACGTTCTCTTTTTCTAAAGATGCGTACGCAGTGCATAAGAGACAGCTTGTGGACGTTAGTAACGTGCTACTTTTGTATGTTTCGTGGTAGGCCTTCATTTTCTTTATAAAATAAAAAGTTATGATATACATTTATCCATATATTATTTATTTTAACCCACATTGTTCAACTATTAGGCCATGGGCTTCGTCCGTTGGAAACTCGAGATAAAAAGTACTCTTTGAACTATTCCATTTATATTCTGCCCCTGTTTCAAGTTTCATCGAAATCCATCCAGTACAATTTACGCGATTGAGTACATCCTCACTCACAAACATCGAAACTTCCGCAATTATAATCTGTCTGTCTGATCGTGATAAACTCAAAAACTACAGCAGGGATTTTGATGTGGTTTTCACCAATAGATAGTGAGGGAGGTTTAGGTGTATAATTAAAAAAACTGGCCAATCATATCAGTCGGATTTATCTAGCAGTTTAGTTAAATCGTCAGATTTCAATATGACATTTTATCACAAGTGATAGAACAGGCCGTCATTATTTTAAATATTATAATTTTTTTATGAAATATTACATGAAAATCTGTGTTAGGCTTGTTAGGTAGCAATATGTTATGTTAAAACTTTGGCATTGTTATTCATTCAAAGGTCTCAAAAATACCCAAAAGGTTAAGTAGTTACAACTTGCGCATATGCGTTTAACAATTTTTAATATATTTTTTGATTGTAACCATGATTGTGCTTTTTTATATGAGCTTGAAATAGAACCCGCCCTATATCCGTTGAAGATAGGTTTTCTTGAGTCGAGACAATGTGAAAAGAAATTTAAATGTTAACTTTTAAAATTCTCTCATAGTTGACAGCTAGATTTGGGCTAGGGGTACAAAATACGGTCCCCCCGACGGGTTCCCATCTTGTCGCGATGGTGGGGCTTAGTAACCGGGGGGGCTGGTCTGACACAACCAGCCACCCCGGTGAACCAAGAGGAACCCAAGGCCCAGATACTTTGGTGGGTGCTCTGGGCCTGGTGGACGGTCCCCTCGGTAGTACTGCCATTGGCTGGTGACCCGCCACCTGCCTTTGGATGTGGAAACTAGAGGGGACCAGAGGTGGGGTCGCGGGGGTTTGTCCTCCGCGACCACAGCGCGGCCGTGGCGCTGAACACGGTGCGGTGGGGCCGCAGGGGAAGAGGAGAGTCGGTACGTCTCTCGACGATCCCCCTGTCCTCTGCGGCCGAAGGGTGGCTGCCTCTGTATCGGGCGCAATGTGTGGGTGTCACCTGCCTATCACCTCTTGCGCCCGTACAGAGGCAGACTTGACGTCCCCCATAACGGCAGCGTGGAAACGCCCCAGGGGTTTAGTGTGTAGGCTGGGCCGACTAGCGGCCCAGGAGTCCCACACTCAGTGCGTAACAGGCATTCCCCTGGGTAAACAAAAAAAAAGGGGTACAAAATACTTTAGCTTTGAATTTATTATTGAATTTAAAATTTTAGAAACTCCTGACTCCTTAGTTCATGGCTACCTCTAATATACTAGAAAAGATCTGGTGTCCGAACGGATGAACACACATTTATCAAATATGAACACTCTCGATTAAAATATTTTTCTTTAAAGCGGTAAATAAACAAAGAACAAAAGGCATTAACTTGATTCGCATTAATCGAATTCAATACTTGTAATGAAATTCCATTGTGTTGTAATGTGAGTTACATACGTGGCTGCGAGGCCGCGTCGCCCGGAGTGAAGTCAGCGTAAAAAGTGTAACACTACAATTTTGAAGGTTCTGGTGTGATTGAACCGTCCGGATGTCTACGTCAATCCTGTTTGAGAATGTTATTGTTGCTTATTAGCTAATAGGAACACATAGCCTTGGCAGTTGATGAAACATCCACGAGAAGTGTCTTATGAAATTTGGAAAATAAATATATATTTTATTTTGACCTTGCATGTTAGATAGATAAAATGTGTTAACACCTGGTTAAATGTTCACCTCTACTCGCTCCAAAAGGTCTTTAAATAAAGAAAGTTTTTGAGGATGTTTGTTACTCTTTCACGCAAAATCTACTGTACCTATTGTTACGATATCTGTTACACAGGTAGAATAGAACCTGGAATAAAACACGGGGTACTTTTTATCCCGAAATTTTAATAATAAATAAATTTATTTATTTCGCGACCAAATTGTAGACAGAAATGTTAAGATTAGAAATATATATCTACCAAAAATCACCTAAATCAAATGGCCCGTTTTGACATATAAGTAGAGCAAATCAACCAGTAAAAGTTTATTTTCTGCTCATAAATAATATATGCAAAAATACTAAGAATGCAATGCACTGGTCAACTTTGAGGTTAACTTTAGCCAACTCAGAAAAACGTAGCGTAGTTACGCCATTTTATCGCATATAGTTCGTATCAACTTGGTAATATTTTGGGAGAAAATTAGTTACTATACGCCTTCTGAGAAACATGTAGGAAAAGAAAGAAAGAAAAACTCTATTCGTCAAAACAAAACAAATTTACATAATATGTTTACATATTATACTAAAATATACCTAACTTTATAGGAACTTAATAATGGAAAATTCGAAAGTCGTAGCCGAAAAGGTAACCAGCTCAGCTATATGCTGAGCTGGTTACCTTTTCGGCTACACATGAGACACAGCGCTGATTTTCAGCTGACCCTATATAAGTGAAATAAAATATATAAACAAGAATTTAAAATATAAGTAACTAAGCTCCAACATCGGAAACACTTGTTATCTGCAGGCCAGTTGCACAAGCATCACACTTTCACATTAATATTAGTATGGATAATACCAAACTGTTGTTAGACCGTATTTACAACTAAATAAGTATTTTGTATTTCGTCTCGAGGGGCTATCCGCTTGAGCCGCAGTCGCTTTGAATTGTTATAGTGGATTAGTAAGTCAGTATTTTGTTTAGAGTAAAAAGTAACTACTGAAAGTAACCACTTAACTATTTATTGTCTTCACATGATGTGCTTAGGCTAGCGACCCGTTTGGCTCGGGAGAAAATATAATAAATTATACATATTCAATTCCCCAGGAATTACACTTACAATTGGTTAAAACCGCATGAAAATTGTACACTTACAATTTGTATCGTGAACAGAGAGACAGATGCGCCAGAGAACTTTGTTTTATAATTTGTAAGGGTAAGGATAAAGATAAATTGACTTTTCTAAGATACAAAATTCAATTTATCTTCACTGTTATGTATCCGTTTCATAAATTAGAATTGAAACGTTACAAAGATTATCAGTTAAACATAGCAATATATAAAAATTTAAAGCCATTTAATCTCATCTATCTATACATAAGATAATTAAAAATTCTGACGACATAAATATGTACTAAAATTTTTGAATAAAAATGTGTAAATGCGAATGTAAGTTTGTTTTTGAAACAAATGAACAATAGTTGTCAAGAACCATACGGAAAAGATAAATGTTATATTCCGTGTCGGGAACCCATAGATTTTTAGTCCGCTCTGACTTGTCAAACAAAATTCAACAGCGTCTGTTGTATTTGGTTATAAATATGCAGGGAGTTGTGGTTTACTACAGTATTGTTTTTAGTTCTTTTTAAATGTCGACGTGAACAACAAAAAATGTTAAAAATCGGAATTTTATTTTGTGTTTTGTTGGTTAAGTGCTATGCTTTCGATTTAGACGGTGAGTTCCGAACGGAAAATGGGAATGAATAAAAATAAAATAAAAATGAAATGCAAAAGCTATTGTTAGCGGAGATACGGTGATAGTGAAGAGGTTAAAAAGTCAATCCGAGTTCCTTGACTTTGTCACAGAAATAATATAATGCCATCAAAATGTAAAAATAATAATAAATCCATCAGCTCAAAGTCCAGGAAAAATTTTAAGGAGAAAACTGGACAGATCATAGAACAGCAGCAGCCATAGGCATAGGCATAATATAAATATGGGTCCTTGGGGCTCTGATACATAATTATTGTTAAGACACAACAGGGCATTTGGGAGCTGGCAGCTTTTTTTGCTCAGCGTGTAAGTCTCGCAATACAGCGAAGGAAACTGCTAGTGTTTTGGGCAAGTTGTATGTGGCGCGTTGGAAGATTATTCTTACTTATTGAACAAAAATTAATTCGAGAATCAAACTTGAGACGTGAGAACTAAGTAAATAAGAATATGACTTTCTTTCTAGATGAGGTATACGAGAGAATGCCCCCGCTGTTTGCGCTGGACGAGTACCACCGTTGTCTTCTGTATAATGGCACGTACTGTGTCATCAAGACCGAGCTCTTTGCGGAGCCCGACAATCAGCTCATGAACATGATGATAGTAAGTTTTTCTCAGTCATAGAGTACGCTGGTACGGGTCTTGGCGGCCAATGTATGTTATCAAATGTTAGGTTACGCCGCTTCCGACTGGCCCCGGCAGTCTTCAGTCAGTGCGTGATGGTCTGACAACTAATAATGACGAAGTGAAGTAGAAACTGGTGGAAAGTGGACCCTGGGCTCCGTCACTCACTCCGTCACTTGCGGCAGAACCAACCGGGAAAACGCTCAGGGATGAGAGGGATTCTTTTCATTCTTCCTCAACTACTATAAAGCTTAGGGCTTTAGTTTCTCCCTCATCTAAGCGGTTTGCCAGAATCTTCCAGCTATAGAGCGTTAGAACCGGCTTTCCTATTGATCCTAAATATAAGTCCATGCAGGCCTTGGGCAACCTTCACGTCCATTTTTTCACGTCAACTTTTATATTAAATAGTTATTTTTCAAGCTACAAACTATTGGCATTTCGGAACGACCACTGCTGAGAAGAAATGCTAAAAGAAACTCATTAGAACAGTGTTGGTCCCTATCATGCCAGATCGGCTTACCATTATTGTTTCATACATTTTTTTTTCTAATAATATATCAAAGTACATCCACGTTCGGGATATCAGGCCAGCAATAGCTGAGCTCCCTGCTGCCAAGACCGGACAGAAACAGAACAGGCAAAATTAGTTCCCTACATTAAATATAACCGAAGCATCGAAAATGCATACTTTGTATATATGATCTCTAACATTAGGATTCTTGATGGAAAATGATTGAATTGAATGAATTCTCGAGGGTAAATTATATTTCAAAATATAGATACACTTCCTTCTACATCGAGATAGTTTCACTATACTTCATGGCTTCAATTTATTTGTTAATCCAAATTTTCAGAGTTATACCAAATCCAGTCGAGTGAAGCACTATAACCACACATATCAAAACAAAGGCATATGTCTCACCACGACCTGTGTTGACTATATCGAAGGCAAAGATCTGAAAATAGATGAAAATCGCCAAGAAATACTTGAAAAGTGTGAGAATCTGACCACTTATTCAAAATATGGCATACAAGCAAAGGTATCAAATATCTATTATTGTGATACAAAGGAAACGAAAGTGGATAAAAAGGATGTTATAGATTGGACTGTTTTGGTACTAATTATTAGCTTAATTTTGGTAGTTCTTGCAGCAACTTATTACGACAAAACACTCGATGAAAAATCTTCGGCGAAATTAAGCTATGGTGGGTGAGGCAAACTTTTATTCACGAATTCAATCGGTTTTATTTTTAAGATTCACAACTTCGTTTGCAATCGGTTTTATGATTAAAATATATTTTGGAAATAGCAGTTATTTTTAAAACGCAAATTCTTGAGCAGTTACTCGGGTTCAAAGTTTTAAATACACGCTTAATTTACATGTTTTTCACTGCAAGTAAACAAACATAATGACAATAACTTGTCTTGCTGAGATATACATGTATCATGCCTGTTTTATTATTTAAAAGAAATAATTGTATGCACAAGCAACAAAGAAAAATTCATTGCCAAACAATTCATTTTAAATCATTCAATAATTATTAAAATATAAATGTTTTTAGATACGCAAATGCACGGCAAAAGTATCAAAAGTAAATGAAAAATATAATTGTGTTTTTTTTTTTTTTTGCAGGGGAAAGAATGCTTTTGTGTTTTTCATTAAAAAGAAACTGGGATTTTTTGGTCGCGCCTGTCAGCCAGGATCCTAATGTGGCCAGACTTGCTGGAATCAACTTCATAAGGTGAGATACATCGATTATATTAATTGCATATCGTTGCTATCTGAATTCATAAAATTTAAGATGTTTTTTTCTATCTTGATTGTTATCGTAGTTTGGGAATTTAGTCAAAAATTTGTCGGCATTTTTGAAGCTATTGTCAAGGTTGTAAATGAAATTCGTTCTACAGCACGTTATTATAAAGTGCACAGCTGAGGATTTGTCTGGGAATGTGCTCAGATGAGAGAGAAAAACATCATCCTAAAAAATGGAAATGCACTAATTAAAATAAACCTTTTTTGCAAGTATCTATGGTTGTTTTCATCACAAACAGTTGTTTGATGTTCCAGGACTTGTGCTTCCTTTATGATGGTGCTTGGTCACGTGGTTTGGATTTTCGTGATGGGTTTCATGGACAATGCACATGATTTTGAACGGGTAAGTCATCTTTTATTTAAAGTGTGTCAGAAGGCTACCACGAAACATAAAAGCACGTTACCGTTACTATCGTCGTCCACATTCTGTCTCTTTTTCTCATATCATCGTGCGTATCGTGTAAAATAAACAGAGAACGTGTGGACGCAATGACTACATGTTTCATGTTTTATGGTAGCCCCCGACCTCCCAAGTTATTTTAAAGTATATTTCTAGTAGTTTATTTTAATATTTATAGGGAAATAAATAAATATATATAAAAAATTGTCATAGCGATAGAGGATCCTGACATTATTTGTATTGTTTTAATATCATGCCTCCTATACAGATTATAAATATCAAGAGAAAGGGCATATAAGGTGTGAATTCTTCTCATATGTGATGGGCCAGCCACCTGTCATATTCCATCAATTGAGTTCGCCACATGTTGCGTGTGGTTCCGCCGTAGAATAGGACTACTCCATATCCTCTTGTGGATGTCGTACGAGGCGACTAAGGGATACATAGCCTGGGCAGCTGATAGGAAACAATAGCATTCCCAAACAGGATTAACGTTAGGCAGGCGGTCAGTTGTAAAATTACAACCGAATCTTGTCAATTTTAAGGATGTTTTTTTTACTCTGACCCGGGCTTCGCGGTTTCACAACCCCGAACATAACCAAGATGCCATCCATGCATAGATGATTGAGTTCACGACATTTGGCTTTGTCTGTAACGTAGGTATCGAAAAAGACATAACGGCCAAACTCCACAACACAGGTTCTACTAGTGTGAATTTTGGTGCCACAAATACATAGCTTAATTGCTATAGACATTTTTCTTAAGCTTTTAATCATCATCTATCATCTGCAGCCTTCCCTCCGTCTACGCCAACCATCTTTATCCTGGGCCTTCCCCATCCAGTTGTTGCCAGCAATTTCCTTTACATCATCGACCCATCTTTTAATATTGTTAATTTATTCAGTGTTTCTATCTCAATACATGATTTACTTTTTTCCAGTCGTACACCGATTACCGTTACTACGTGATCTATAACGGTATGATCGTGGTACAGATATTCTTCGTGCTGTCCGGGTTCTTGCTGGTCTACAACATGGAGGCTGCCTCTGACGTCAGGAGGATCTCCATCAGAGCGATGCCAATGATCCTCTTGAGAAGGGTTATTAGGTAAGTCTACTGTTCCTGACTGCACAGCACATTGCACCAATCTAGCGAGTAACAGAGGAATGGGAAGGATTAATTATCCAAAATAATCATATTAACAAAGATTACAACTCTATTCTCAACAAGAAAATGGTGCGTTCGTTTTTCGAAAGATGGAAGTATTTAAAGAAACTGATTTACAAATAGAAAGAAAGAAAAGTTATTCTGCAAAAATTTACTACTAATATCATGCCCAAATTGATTCCAGATGTATGTCTCAAAAGCCATAATGCTGATTTTCAGCTGGTACCAGGACATGTGGTTTTAGCAAATTGTGGGTTTAAATGGATTTGTTATACATATCACACATGCTTTTTAACTTATTTTTGAAAACAATAATGCGATGAAAACATTCTGGAATCGAGCGGGAATTGAACCCGCACCTCTGTCTATCCGGGACAGTGCTCTTGACAGCTGACTGAATTAATCATTCATCTCTTTTATGGGTTTGTCAACAGACTGGCGCCGCCAATGGCAATAGCGATAGCTTTGAACGCGACGTGGGTCCGCTTCATGAACACGGGTCCGCTGTGGAAGTTCTACGTCCACTCCATGGTCAGCGACTGCCGGCGCTGGTGGTGGTCGCATCTGCTCTTCATCAACAACTACCTGACTGATAACACGTACTGCGCTGTGCAGACTTGGTGAGAACCGTATTTGCGTACTCATATATTTTTATAATTAAAAGCGTTTATTCAGGAATTAGGTTAACCTACTTTCAGACTTTTCTCGTCAAATTTTAAATCTAATTAATACTGGCAATTTAGGAATGACCACTGCTGTGAAGAAATGCCGAGAGAAACTCATTTTGTATTATTTTATGAACACTGCACAAATAAAGTAGCTACTAATAGTTCCCAAAATACAAATTCTAGTCTAGCTTGGGAACTATAGAACTTATGTACATAACGTTCCATCAATCTTAAGTACTTCAGATTCTGCCAGTTTTTCCGTTACGCCTTCTACCAAGCAAAATACAGGTTAATTCCTAGTTTGCTGGTGAATGGTTGAGCGTTGGACCTGCCTTAGAAACTGTATCATATGTATGTACAAAAATGTATTGATTTAAGACAATAAACTTAAACTTATCATGTGGTAAGTATTATATATAGGTCGGAAAGCGCGGGTTCTTTCAGATGTTTTTTTTAATATTCTCAGTTAATGGGGCACAACAATGCCAAAGTTAAGTTTTTGACATTATCAAAGTTAAGTTTTTGACATTATATGTGGTTGTTCCGATAAATCACACTGGTTGATTATAAACTTGTATGTGAAATGGAAAAGGCGATGGTATACCGTTCCAACCTTGGTTGGAACGGTTTCATTCCACGTAATGCCCGCGACCCTAAGCCATGATGAATTACGACTATGAAGAGATACGTTCACAATGCTACTATTTGTTATGTGTTTGTAATGTTTTATCTACAAGAGATTCCCATTACTGTTTTTTACCTAAAATGTGACATGCGTGTAACATTTAAGTAAAGATTACATTAGCAACGTAACGTAAATATGTAAAATGGAAGTAGTAATAAGGACAGTGAGGAAGGAAATAAATACAAGCTTGTGTAAAGTGAGCGTCGTATCATATGAGAATGTGAAATAGTAATGACGAAAAAGAAACATTTAAGGAAGATCACCGACAATTTATCGATGGTATCAAATATTTATTTATTAATTAAAACGCTTTAAATTTAGACAAATGCGATGGAGATTCAATACATTTTTTATTAATGTAGCACTGTAACTTATTATTATTGTAGGATTATATACGCCTACTCATATTATAAATGCGAAAGTTTGTGAGGATGTATGTTTCACGCTAAATCTACTTACTGGACGAATTGTTATGAAATTTGGCACGACGTTATGAAATTTGGCATTGACGGGTAGAATATGAACTGGAATAACACATAGGGTACTTTTTATACCGCAATTCCCATGGGAGCGATGTCCGCTGGCGATGCTAGTAGTTATGTAAATCTGTTGATTAATTAAAGTTGATTTAAATCTGGTTTATGTAGAGCCTATATACCAGTAGTATATGTTCACAGGCACACAGCAGCCGACACACAAGTGTTCATCGTGGCGATCTCCCTGTATCTCCTGGTGAAGCCGCAAGCCCGTCGCTTGGTCACCATCCTTGCATTCATCATCGGGTTGGTGATACCTGCCCTTCATGTGTACTTCCAGGACCTGGACGCGCAGATGTTGAAGACGCCAGAGTAAGTTTTAACTCTTATTGTCCCTTACCAAATTCAATTTGAACTTTGTCGCATACTTAGCGTCATTTTCTTCCACAACTGTTCCTACTATACCTTAATTCGGCTAAAAGACTTATCATTCCTAACAGGTAGAGTATTTTGTTTTTCAATTTTTCTTCAGTTTTTTCTCATTCTTCATATCCACTATCTCCTTTGTCACGTGCCGGAGTAAGTTTTACAATATAACTGCTTCCAACCGTTATTTAATGAAACCTAAAAGAAGACATAATATGATTGTCTATGACTGAAGAACTTAAAGGAGATACTATAACAATTTCATTTTCTCGCAGGATGCTACGTTCTCTCGACGACCCCAACCGTTACCCTTACGTATTTGCTCACAACAACATCTGCGGCTTTCTCCTCGGAATGGTGACCGCCTACAAGGTTTACCACTGGCAGAAACAGGGGTATACAATGAACGAAAAGGTACTTAATATACATCCACATATGTAAGGATGTATGAATAGTCTGAACGAATGGTGATAAATAAATCACCATTCGTTCAGACTCTCTCTTTCATCTGAACGCATTTCTTCGGTTTAGTTACTTTGAGGACGTTTAATTTACAACAGTTTTGATTTCAGCTTACAAGATTTCTGTACGCCGTATGCATACCAACGATTGTTTATTGCTTCAATTTGGGGAACCTGTTTCACGAGGAAGACTACCGGACGCCATTGTGGATAAGGATGTTGTGGCAAGGAACCCATAGGCTGTTCATCAGTCTGCCGGTAGCCGCGCTTCTCGCCTGCATGACCGTGGGGCCGCACAGTAAGTGTTGTTTCCTTTGTGATTCTGGGGAAGATGATAGCCAGGCGATCTAGCGAGAGAAATAGCAATGATTACCAGTAAGAGTTTGATCATAGCTATATCTTTCGCTTGCTATAAAAAGGAGCTACGCGCAAGTTATTGTCATATCTATAGGCTTCGTGGTTAGTGTGAGCGCAGTTTAAGTGTAATTACTGTTACTGTACTTTCTTTCTCTCTTGACTTTTCTTTTTTGACGACCTCCGTGGCCTAATCATCAAGCGGGACTGCTACTGGAGGTCCCGATTAGTAGTATCCCATAACACAAGTTTCGAACTTACTTTGGGGCTAACTCAATCTGTGTGATTTGTTATCCTATATATATTTCTCTCATATGAGCAATTTCTTGATTTCTACAACCAAAGAGCGTCACAGTACTGGACCTGTCATATTCTATTGGTGACCAGATTATTATAGTATTACTGTGTCGTGCTCTAACTGTCCAAATTCCGTTAACATTTTTATCAAATCAGACTACCTAGTAGGTAGGTACATTCTTTTTGCTAAATATCAGTTCGAACAAATTCTTCTGCTTTGTTATATTAAAGATATTCTTTATGGCTTTTATGTAAAACAAAAGTTTACTTATTTAGAACCGCACGCAATCGAAGTGGCGAACACAACAAGTATTATATAAATAGCCATAACGACTCGCAAAGAGGATTCTTCTTGTTCTACTTATTCTATGGTTCAGTTCCAGACGGCGTGGCGTCCATGATGCGTTGGCCCCTGTTCAGGGTGCTGGGCAAGCTGACTTATGCCGTGTTCCTTCTGCACGAGACCTTCACGCCAATGGTAGCTGGCTCCAAGACCGCCCTCGTGCACTTCGACTACTTAAACCTGGTACTTGTACTTTGTAAATCTTTTATATTTGACGACCTCAGTGGCGCAATAGTAAAGTCCCGGGTTCGAACCCCGGTTGGGTCATGATGGAAAATGATATTTTTCTGATTGGTCCGAGTCTTGGATGTTTATCTATATATGTATTTGTTATAAAATATAGTATCGTTGAGTTAGTATCATATAACACAAGTCTCGAACTTACTTTCGGGCTAACTCAATCTGTGTGATTTGTCCTAATATATTTATTTATTATTTAATTTGCAATGTAACTTGTTTCACTATGTCCCTATGAGGAATCTTGCAACTCAAATTTTAAATTATATCTTCAACCAACTGAGCTGAAATTTTGTACACACGTTTAGTTTGGATGACAATGCATTATTATGATAAGCGTGACCTGACGATGCACCCAGGAGCGGCTCCAAACGTGAGAACTCCGAACACGGACATGTTTTTTTTGTCTTACATTGCTACATGGCTGATCAACTTAGATGTAAATAACACTGAACCTATATATTAATCCCATCCCAACTAGCTAAACATACTTTCCAAACGAGATTAGAAAAAATACGTGGAGCAAAATAGCAAGCAGCGAAATCGCGGGACAGAGAAAGTTTAATCTTCCTCAGGACCGTACAAAAATTCGCAAACAGACGGGATAAGATACTTTTTATGATATGAAAAGATAAAACGAAATTAACATTGGACCATGCATAGATAAATTCATATATATTTATTTTTTATTTTTTTATATAAGGTACTAATTAAATCTGATTATCTATTAGGGTGATTTCTGAGGAAATTTTTATCATGTTTTTACCCGAGCTCTATAGGGATAGAAACCGTTGATCAACAAGATATAGAATCTATTATACATTTAAGATATGCTTTTATATCACTTTTCACATATATCTAAACACATCTTCGTTTTGTCAATAATACATTTTTATTCCAGCTAATACACCAATGTGGAATCGTCGCGTTGACCTATTTATTATCAGTACCATTCTACCTAATGATGGAAGCACCAGTCACACCTTTACTGAAGTTGATTCTAATGAAACCAAAACCCGAAGACGACATCGTAGTACAAGATCCAAGGAAGAACTTCATATCAGACGTGATCCAATATAAAATAAAGAAAATAAAAGACGATACTTCATCTGAGAAAGAGAAAGAGAAAGAGTTAAACGATAAAAGAGATAATATTATGAACGAGTTATTGGAAAACGCTGCGCGGGATGACGTGAAGAAGACAAGTTGATTGGTTGATTGTTATCTAGTTTTAATGAAGTTATGTAATTGTATATATGTGTAACTTTTAATTTAAATGACATTTAAACATGTGTATTTAATAAAATAATGAAACTAAATAAAACTAACTGAATTAAAGTTATAATGAAAACTTACAAGTTAAATATTTACAAAAATACCAGTCCAGGCAATTCGATGCCTTGAGGCAATGTGCCCAGAAGGCTCGCAGCATTACCACGTTAAACGAGCTATATACTAGCCCTCAAGTCACCGCAGTCACCTCTATAATTTTTTTGGGGATAGCGTGAAATAATTTATGGGCTGAAGGCTCCCACGGCCCAATGTCTCAAGCCCAAACGGCTCAAATATGAAAATGCAAAGATCTTAACATATTTGCGCCGTTTAAAATATAAATTTATTTAGAAAGTTACCGTTCTAAATTTATTATCTTCATAGACAGATTATACAATACTTTCAGTATCCATAGTGAACAATCTCCGTTAATTAATCTGTATTTTTGTCATCGTAGAAACTAAATCGACATTTGCAAATAACTATAACTATATTGATACAAATCTTCAAGAGTAACATATAGTCTACTTGTGATTTGAGATCTGGACGTCGATCGCTATCGACGTCCGACGGCAATGAAAGACCTGGAAATTCAAATTCAAATTCAAAATTCTTTATTCAATTTAGGATGATATACATCACTTATTTGACGTCAAAAAATTACTTAAACTAAGTCTACAGCCGACTGACGGTGAAGAAGAAGCGGCGCAACAAACTTCACCGCAGTCTTTTCTCCAAGGACCTCCAAAAAAGTGGGTGGCAGTTTCTTTCCATTCTTTCCACCTACCACGGTGGCGCAGTGGTAAAGTTCTTGCCTCTGAACCGTGAGGTCCGGGGTTCGATCCCCGGTCGGGTGATGATGGAAAATGATATTTTTCTGATTGGCCCGGGTCTTGGATGTTTATCTATATATGTATTTGTTATAAAATATAGTATCGTTGAGTTAGTATCCCATAACACAAGTCTCGAACTTACTTTGGAGCTAGCGCAATCTGTGTGATTTGTCCTAATGTATTTATTGTTATTTATTTAGCTAAAAAAAAAGTGGCTGAGATATAAAAGCACATTTGGAAGTTCGGATATTTTTTTTATTAATTTATCAAATTGGGCGTTGAACTGATTAAGTTTGAGAACCGCTGTTGCGGAAGATACTGGCCACTACATAGATCAAGTTCACATATAAATATATACAGCTCTGTATTGCCATTTATATCACAGTTCAAGTACTTGTTACCTATGTATATGTAAATTGACCACGTACATACAACGATTAAAATAATATTATTTTCAGTTTGTATAATAAATAGTGAGTATGCGAATACTTGCCGCGGCAGGGAGTCGTAAAAGTCATGACAGATGCCTTTAGGCGACTTATAAAATAGTGTGTATCCTAATAAAATCTAACACCAGTCCACTGTTCATGATTAACACGGTCGAAAAGAAAGATTTTCAATTTTAATAGCATTTTTCAACTCCATTCAGAATCAAAAAAGACTTATTAAGATAGATCGATACAAGTTTAATTGTTAGACAAATTAAAAAAACCCCCGACATTCAATATTCATTTCGCTACAACTTTTGAACGGCTTAACCGATTTTCATGAAACATTGCTCAAAAACACTCGGGATAAAATTATCTACGACACAAAAAAAAAAACTAAACGAAAATCGGTTCATCCGTTTGGTAGCTACGATGCCACAGACAGACACGTTAAACTTTTAACACCCCTCTTTTTGCGTCGGGTGTTAAAAATCATTCATTCACATCACGAAAGGAACACACTCACAATACAAAAAATGAAAGACATAAATTAAAAAATTAAGTAACTCCTACTGCGAAGATCAACTAGAGAAGAACTGGCGGTATCCAAACGACTGAACACAGTTCGCAATCATAGCCAAGAGCACTCTCGATTGAAATTATTTTTCAAATAAAAAAAAACTAGATCAAAATCAGTTCAGCCGATTGGCTGCTACGATACCACGGACAGACATATAGATACACACACATATTTTTAAGCCCCGACTACAGAGTCGCTTAATAAAGAAATTATCATAATTAGCTGACCTGTAAAGTAGTATTGGTCTAGTAAAAATATGTATAACTAGCTGCGCCCGGGACTTCGCTCCCGTAGAAATCCCTATGTGTTATTCCAGGTTATATTCCTTCCGTGTACCCAAATTTCATAACAATTGGTCCAGCAGATTTTGCGTGAATAAATAACAAACATACTCACAAACATCCACGCAAATTTATAATATTAGTAGATACTTAAATACTTTGTAGGTAAATGAGACCGTAAGCAGAATGGAATTTAGGGCGCAAAGTAAGCAAAATCACTATAATAGTGTAAACAAAATCACTTCCCGCTGTCTGTCTGTCCCTATGTATGCTTAGATGTTTTAAACTACGTGACGGATTTTGATGGGGGTTTTTAGAGCGATACAACAGGTTTAGATAAATAGAAAATATTTTATTTGAAATGAGTAAACTCTACTACTAGGTTGATTTTGAACAGAAAGAAGAAGAGTACAGAAATAAACGTAATCATACATAAAAGAAATATTATTAATATGTATAAAATATTATTATCAATGGCCGTCTTTATTTTATTTCTAGAAAAACACAAGCTGTTTTTTATTATGGTTTTACCCGAGCGTAACCGGGTCGGGCGGCTAATCCTATTAATATTGAAACTTAAATGCGAAAGTTGCTGAGTATGTATGAATGTATGTTTGTTACTCTTTCAGGCAAAATCTAGACTGGACCGAATATTATTAAATTTGGTACACACTGGTAGAATATAACCTGGAATAACACATAGGGTACTTTTTATCCCGAAATTCCGACGGGAGCGAAGCCCCGGAGCGCTGCTAGTATTTTATAAATGTATAAAGGTGCAAGTCTTAGATAATTCTGACCTGAAATAGATCATTATGTCATTTTCCATCATGATCTGGATCGAGCTCGGACTTCCACGCCACAAATATTGCCAATTTTAAATTATTAACAAATGTTTTGGCTACTAAACCGCTTACAGTCCAAGCGTATATTGAAATTTGTTGGACATGCTTGGACATATAAATCTAATCTGTCGTTGACAACTCTAATAATCAAATAGAGCGACAGCGGCCGCGCGCGCGCATGTGAATTCATAAATCACGCTGTGTTCGTAATATGAAGTGAATAAAAAAACCAACTTGAATTCTCTACTTGAAACTCTCTATTTCAAAGTCGGTTTAAAATGAAGTTATTTAGTTTTTTTATATTGGTATTGATCGAGTGGACCTCTGCAGTGATATACAGGCTAAATGGTATTAATTTTAATAATATATTTTCATATATTAGTCTTAGTATTGATTTAAACCATATAGACATTTTCCGTGCCAATAAGGCTGTTTTTATGGCAGTATAGTAGACATGTGGATCGCCTGATGGTAAGCAAACACCAACAGAAAACCCAACGTGTCAATTCTACCACTGTGGCGTAGTGGTCACCACGCCTGTCCGCTATCTGGAGTTTCTGGATTCGATTCCCGACGCGGGCAAACATTGACCTGTGATCACAAATATTTTTCTGCTGTTCAGGTTGTGTACTGTGCGTTTCTGTGTTTATGTCCATTAGACCCCCGATAAAAACAGAGTTTAGTGTTGGCCGTTGAGTGTCATTTACTGTTTATATTACTGCGTTATCAAAGCATGTTGCTTCAGATACATATATAAAAATATTAGTAGAAATATCTTTTTTCTACTAATATTTTTATATATGTATCTGAAGATTACTTACGAGATATTTTTATAATCCTTTTATATCCTCATTAACTAATATTATTATGACCGTTTATGACCAATAAGTTACTGAGAAAATAATTAAGTAACATTAATAATATATTTCTGACAATATCCATACAAGAAAAAAATCTATATAATGGGAAGTTTTGATTTTTTCGATTATGAAAGAGAAAGACTAAATTGAGAAATTTTTAAACGATTAATTTGTCATAATTTGTCCAGGATTTAAATAACAATAAAATAACTGCACTGGCCACCAAAATTGTATTAGAGAAATAAGTTGACAACGTTATTCTAATTTCAAATATTTTACACTGTCAAAAAAATTGCCGCCGATAGTTGAGTTGTATTTTTGGTTTCCAATATATATTTACATTTTAATTGCCACAACACAAGAGTTTCATTTATTACGACCATAGATATTGTTCATAATTGTTTATTTATCTTGATTGCTTATAAAACGAATCTCAATTAGTGTACCAATGAGTAACTGTGTGTTTATTAATTCGTAGCAATTAGTGTAATATTATGTATTGTTGTGTAGGTAAAGGAAGACGACCTCGGTGGCGCAGTGGTAAAGTTCTTGCCACTGAACCGAGAGGTCCTGGGTTCGATGGTCCCCGGTCGGGTCATGATGGAAAATGATCTTTTTCTGATTGGCCCGGGTCTTGGATGTCTATCTATATATGTATTTGTTATAAAATATAGTATCGTTGAGTTAGTATCCCATAACACAAGTCTCGAACTTACTTTGGGGCTAGCTCAATCTGTGTGATTTGTCCTAATATATTAATTTAAACGTTTTTATAAAAATTGCAATAAATGCATTCATTGAGAAAGAGTTTATACTCTCTCTTAGCGTGTACCCGGTTACTTCCGTCGTCGACAACGCTTTATAGGTATTCTTTCCAATGAATACATTTATCGCACTCAGCGTAAAATTGGAAATATTTGGAATGCATTTTATGCACTACACATGCTTATGATACAGTACATGGACGGAGTATTAGGTACATTGTTTTTTTAATCAACACTCGAGCGCAATCATAACATGTTTTTGTATACTTTTCAATACCGGCTACATACTATCACGGACCAATTTTGTTGGCTTTTCATTATGGTAAATAGAAGCACCATACAAATTGCGCAATGTTTATGCATTCGCGCTTCTGTCCGAGTTCGGCAACAGTGTGGAACTGTCATAACCACAACAATTAACAAATTCGTGTGGCACAAGTAGGATTCGTACAGTCAAAGGCATATCAACCTATCCAAATTCATTGAAAACTCGCCGCTGTTACCGCGCCATAGAGTATAACTGTTGACTGTACACAGAAATTGAATGTATATTCGATTTGATTAAAATATTAAAATTGATCTCGTGACATCACAGAGATAGATCGAGATCAATTTCTGGTACCTATTTACCTAGGTAGGTAGGTATATAGTGGTACAGTTACCTAGTATCTGATCACTGACCACCACTCAGTTTTAAAGATGTATTGTTTACTTAGCACAATGCCGAAACATCGTGTCATGGTCAAAGTTAAACAAATAGTCTTTACACATTACGTTCACACCTGTACTTTTATGATTCTAAACCGAGATTAAACAACTTGTGGAACGAACTTCAACATCGGATCACTTTGATAGGTTTAGTAATACTCTGTATTGGTACTCAATATCGAGTGTCTGAGCAACAAACAGATATCAATATTTGTATGCAAGATTACGATTTCATAAGATTCATTCGTACACTATGATAACCAAGACAGCAGCAAGCAGCGCAGCCAGCGTTATGGGTGCTTTTGAACCGGATACAATTCGGGGTGGAATTTTTGATTGACATTGCAATTATTTATGTTTTATTTTATTTTGTTATTTGTTTTTTTAATAATAAATTTATTTTGATCTGCCTTAAAATAGACAGCAACAACACAAAAAATGTGTTGTCCACATACGGCTGACATTTTTTTATTGTACATTTCCAATGTAATTAATCTGAGAAATCAAGTAAAACATAATTAATTGTTAACTGGAGTGTTTGGTGGAAATCACAACATAAAATGCATTAATTTGTATACATTTTTATTGTAGTTGTAGAAGTTTTAACTTTACATTTAACAATATAATGTTAATGGTAGTTTCATCAATTACAATTGAACGATAATTGTCCTGTCCACAATGGCTCATTGACTGGGTACAAAATAAAATGTATAAAAGTATATAGATAATCAAACACGATAATTAAATGTCACTTTAATTGGATTTACAATTTTTTAGGTCCCATTAAAATGTATCAAAAATGCTTCTTGACTCCAAAATCCGTGACGTCACAATACCTTACTGTCATACAAGCTCCATACAAAATTTAGTTTTTGGCATCAGAAAAAAGTTTCTGATTTAACCACTTAGTTAAAAAATAGCCAATACCAATCAAAATTTGCCAATTAACATTGCCTTCGAGATCGCAAGTAGATTTTATAATTTTTGTTCTAACTGTAACACTTCCATTAAAGCTGAACAAATATTTTATCGGATGTTTTTAGACCTTGTACATGTAAACTGTGAGGTTATTGGTCTAAGTTCTCGTCTTGTTGGGTAAGGTACAAGGTGAGACGGATTTTGTAGAAATGTTGACGCAAAAATATATTCCAAACTGTCAGAAAGGAGGAAAATTTTTGATAAATAGTATATATTTCATAGCGCACACAGCACAGCACTTATTGGCCTTTTTTAATAGTTCCGTTGAACACTTTTAAAATCACCAAAATTGTTGTCTCTTGTATAGTTAAAGTTGTAATGAAAAATTGAATTAATGATCGCATGTCACATTTTGTCCACAAAATTTTAATGCGCTCTTAGTTATTGAATTTTTAAGTCTAGTATACGTTGGTGCATCCTTCACTGGCCGAATTTCAGAGAAAAACATATGTTTTGAGGCGTATTTTACGATCGCATGAATGGACAAACAATACACCTTATTACATGAAATCTTCAAATAACTAGTTGTTTGTCACGAACTTAGACCTCCCGGACACAATAAATTTTTACAAAATTGTGAATATTTCAAAAACGGCTTAACCGATTTTGTTGCCCAACAAAATTAAAAATTCTATTATCTAGGACCAAAGGTTCGAAGGTTATCGCGTTACAAAAAACATACACACATACAAAAAAATGTATTTTTGCCCCAAGTAGAATGTTAGACAAAAATTAACAAAAATTTTGTAACAAAAATTAGATACAAATTTATTCCCAACAGAAACGGAGTATTACCGCATGCCGCCGGTGACCCATCTGGACCCGTACGAGCGATGTCTGTCCAGGCCTGGAGGGGTGTACTGCAGCGCGGAGCTGGGCGTGGTGGCTGACGGGCCCAACGAGCTGTATTCCCTTATGAAGGTCTGTTTTTACACCTGGATCGACCCCAAAACTCAATTGGTGGAACACAAAATTTTTATTTGTCAATAAAATTGATGACATATGTGTACTAATGGCTAATTGATAATATGTGTTCTATTGATATTGATATTGAATAGTCATTTATATTTAAAAGCCTGTTTAAGGTTATATTCTACCCGTGTACCAAATTTCATAACAATCTGTCTAGTAGATTTTGCGTGAGTGAGTAATAAACATACAACACACATTCATCCTCACGAACTCGCATTTATAATATTAGTGGGATAGGATATTTCAAGCAAATAAATTCATTTCAAAACTTATTAAGCTGCTTAAAAGACACAGGTGATGTGAAAACCTTCGTGTCACTAGATGCGATACGCAGGGAATTAGTAGGTACTCCGTACGAAGTACTTACTAAATCCATGGCGTTAAGTCACGTCTGGCCATAGACACAGAAGAACACTGAAATTCATTCAATATTATTTTTCAACCTCAATGTTTCTTTCAATGTGTGATTCATGGAAAGACCTTTTGTAAATTAGAGGCTCTGAGAGTTTAATATATGTTAACTTGAAGCTGCACCACCGATGAAAATAAACTTAATAATATTATAAGACTTTACTTAAAGAAATAACTTTCTTGTTATTTATGATCAACGGATCAAATTATCCTTGTTATTATGTAAACCTTTTAATTCAAGCATGTTCACGACACACAATATTGTTGTGTCGGTTACTTCCCTATGCCTACAACGGTTCAAGAGTTCACGTGGTGATCTGAAATGTTTCTGCTCAATTACTAGTCCCACTCGTGCAGAATCACGTGACTGTTGCATGTTATCAATGGCTATAAATGCATTTGTGACTTTTTAATACCCTTAGCTTGAGTGTTATAGCCTTGTTTGAATGTTGGCAATTGTCTTTGTCATGTTCCTGCCATTAAAGCGCCATTTAGCCGCACACAAGAGCCACCTTCTAATTTTTATCTATTTCTTAGAGAAAAATAAAAAAATGATCTCGAGAAATTATGCCATACTAGAAAAATAATTATATTAGAAAGTATTTTGTCATAACACAATGTAACAGTTAACAAAATTGAATCCGTTTAGGCAACTGTATGTTAAAACTGTGTTTTAACCTCCTAACTAAAAAAATATATAAAATATCTAATATTGAGTGAAAGTACAGGATCAGTCAATAATACTATTTTCTACATCTTACTTAACATGCTAAAAATGTATTCTAATTATAGTAAAATATAGAAGTATAGGTGCATCGTAAAATATAACCCTTTAACTAAATGTGAATACGAAAGTTTGTTTATTAACATGAGCAAAATATTTTTACAGGAATATTCAGAACACACGGTAACACATTTCAATCGAACACAACTATTCTACGGAGTTTGCATGACATCAACTTGCCGAGATTTCTATAATGCCAACGAGACGGACCTAAAGCACATCCTTGAGGCATGCCTGAATAAAACTCTTTGGGATGAGTACCAACTGAAGACCAGAGTCACTGAGCTCATATCCTGTGATAAACATGGAGATACAAAACAAGTCTATGCAGCGGACATAGTAGTTGCAGTGATTTTGATGTTAATAGTGATGCTCAACCTAATCGGAAGCCTTTACGGATTCTATTGTATCTCAAGAAATAAACAAGGTAAGATATATTTTAAACTTACAAGCGTCCCGTCCAGTCTTCGCTCGGGCGAAACCATAATAAATTATATACATAAACCTTCGCACTACGGGAATCGCACTATCTATTTTAAAAAACCGTATCGAAATCCGTTGAGAATTTTTAAAGATCAAAGCATTCATAGAGACAGGCAGCAGGAATGGGCTTTGTTGTACTATGTAGCGATGGAGACTCGCGGCTCCGAAAAAAAAAATGTAACTCTCAAACTACACCTATCTTCACACCAAAAATCTCAATCCAATGCTCCATTTTAACATAAAAGAAGGACAAACAGACTTTTAAATTTATAATAAGTAGTAAGTATGGATTTTATATGGTTTTTATATATTTCTGATAGATATTAACAATTTATAACTGGTTCGAACTTGACCTAGTGCCTTTGATTGGTATCGAATATTAGCCACTGTCCTTCTATCAGATTTTAAAATAATTATGAAACGTATGCTAAACAGTAGACTGTGGTAGATACTTATTTTGTGACCAGAAACAACTTTTAAAAGTTGTTTGTCTTGAATCATTTGTTATGAAATCTATTTAATATACGCCCTTAAGTTCATTTTCTAATGAAAATCTTACATATTTATTGAGAAATATATCATTACGTTCACTTGATATATGATTGTCTGAATAAATTAAAAATTCTATAAAATAAAAATACAATGTAATTGTCATTGGTACATAACCAAGCATTTAAAATTGTTTTTGAATCATTTTACAGATTTTAATTTAAAAAATAACCGAGGCAAAAGATTTTAAAAGAAATTCATTCTTAAAAAGTTAAATAATTGCTTCATTCACAAATCAGTCAGTTACACAAGTTCAATGCACTTCCGTGGCAAGATGTTTAAGTATTAGAACTATTTATCAATGAAAGTGAACTTTGAACCTTATTCTATTGTCTATATAAAGATTATCTCATTCATAAAATTACTCAATTCATTGCAGATAGAAACTGGCTGCTATGCTTCTCAATTGTTCACAATTGGGAAAAGTTGGTGAAACCTCCAAATCCGGACCCTGAGGTGGCCCGGTTCAGGGGACTCAGTGGTATGAGGTGAATATCTTCGTCTTGGCGAATCGTCTCTGGTGTTCAAATTTGTGAGGACCAGTTGCTCGGTCGTCCTCCGTTGTTTTGACGTCCGTCAATGGACAATTCAGAAAATTTATGTAGATTCGACGAAAGTCGACGCACGACAATGTCAAAACAGAATAGAATGTTTTTACCTTCTAGGCAACGCGGACCGCAAACCAGAACTTGGTTTATTCCGGCGACTAAATTTCATCAAAACCGGATAGCGGTTTTATATACTTGGTTCATAAATCAAACATCAAATCATTTATTCAGAAATTAGACCATCACAGGCACTTTTTCACGTCAATTTTTATATTAAATAGTTATTTCTCACAAGCTACAAACTGCTGGCATTTCGGAACAATTAAAGATTTTTACCCCAATTCCAGGAGTCTAACAATGATGCTAGTCATATTGGGTCACGCGTTTCTTCCATCGGCGCTCAGTGCTGTCAACGAATTTGAGTTTGAGCAGGTAAATATAGTCCTTTACTTTTAAGTCACTTGAGTTTACATAAAACTATTAAAGCGTAAAGTTTAGAAATAAATATAAATATCAATATGTCAGAGACAAATCAACATGATTACAGTTAGGACTAGAGTAATTTCTAGATTTGCTTTTATATTTACAGTTATCAACGATACCAATTATATTCTCGTAGATATGGAAAGTTGTTGCAGTATCATGGACTGGGCATGTATCACGGACTAAGACAAAAGGATAAACAAACACCCTATACCTAAATCTATATATATATAACTCTTACGTTACTGAGTGACTGACTAACAGACAACGTACAGCCGAAACTACTGGGCGTTAAAATTTGTAGGTGTAAAACATGTAGGTTCGCCGGGGAGTGTAGATGAGCACTAAGAGAGAATTTTCGGAAATTCCACCCCGAAGGGGGTGAAAGGGGTGAAAAACATTAATATGAAAGTTCTACACCGTTGAAGTCAGTGATTTGAAAATTTGGATTTTAGTTATTTACAACAAATTAAAAAACACGTGTTTCAGGCTTTTTCGAAAATTAACCCTCAAACCCTTCAAAATAGGGGTGAATTATTGTATAGGTTTTCACACAAATTTCAAGATAAAAATCTGAAAATTGATAACCGAGATTTTACTATGGAATTCACGCGGGCAAAGCCGCGTGCAAAAGCTAGTATGTTATAAAATTTGTATCGTGTATAGTAAAATAAGTAAACATCCAAAATATAATTGACCATGACAATTATAATTTTCCATCTTGGCCTGAGTCGAGGATGCCGTTTGTTTGTCCGCCATGAACACTGCAGAGGTCATCGCTTAAAAGTTGACGAGCCCAAAATAACAACGATTTGACGACCTCGGTGGCGCAGTGGTAAAGTTCTTGCCTCTGAACCGAGAGGTCCTGGGTTCGATCCCCGGTCGGGTCATGATGGAAAATGATCTTTTTCTGATTGGCCCGGGTCTTGGATGTTTATTTATATATGTATCTATTTATAAAATATAGTATCGTTGTGTTAGTATCCCATAACACAAGTCTCGAACTTACTTTGGGGCTAGCTCAATCTGTGTGATTTGTCCTAATATATTTATTTATTTAACAAACAATTTATAATTTATGTATAATGGCAATGTGATGTAATCCGAATGGTTGGAATTAAAATTATATATACTTTTAAATCAAATTAATAATAATATTTTTTAATAAATATCAGCTGCTTTAACCACATTATAATTACAATTTCCAGTTGTACGACAACCTGGCCTACCAGATCTTCTTCAACGGGACCCTGATCGTGCAAACATTCTTCGTGATATCCGGCTTCCTCCTGATGATGAAGATATTGACCTATTCTGAGCACCACCAGATGTCTTGGAGGATGGTGCCCAAAGGAATCATCTCTAGATGGCTCAGGTTTGTGACACTCACTTTATATTAATTCTTCTTTGTTACCTTTCTTTTATCTGAGCGTATTCCCTGTTTCTTCCACAGCTATTAAGCGTCGGAGCCAAGGATCAACTTAATTACTTTTGGCATCCCTTATCAGACCTTTGGTACCTCTTTGTTGGTTGGGCTGGTCCTACCAGACATTTGTTTCATACGTTAAGCAAGGTGGCACTCTTGAAGTTTGTCTGCTACAAGAAAGTTTATATGAACTCATTTTAGATAATCTTTTGTCTTGTTCTCCTAAACGTTGATTAACAATCTAAATATTTCATACCTATTTCTCAGGCTTACCCCGTCGTACGCTGTCCTCCTTGCGTTCACAGCTACTTGGATGCGTTTCACTGGAGCAGGACCTTTCTGGGCTGTGAGTATACGTATTCAAGTTTCTATAATACATAGCAGGTATTACATGCTGTAAGTTTTTTAACTTTAATCTGCAGCGTTGCCCGGGTAAATAATACTTTTCAATGAGTTTTATGTATTTAGAACCAAAATGAGCATAAACCTATTTGACAGTCCATTACAGACTTACTTAAATACTAACAAATATTTTTTCTTTCTAAATTGTTACAGTTTAACTTTGAAATGGTATTACATATATTTATATACCTATATATATCAGTTTATACGAGTATTATAAAAGTATACAGTGCCCGGATACAAGACTTATATAATTTTGTTCCTTCCAGAGAATAGCAGAAATAGAAGTAAATGACTGTCGCCGTCACTGGTTCTACAACCTGCTGTACCTCAACAACTACATCGACAAATCGCACTGCATGACACATACCTGGTACGAACGTAACATATAGCTGAATCGAAAAATATTTACCTTAGCCGTTTCATCATCAACTGCATCTGCCCTCTATGACCCACTGTATAGGAAGCTTTCCGTCTACGCCAACCTTCGCTATTATACTGGGCTATTTATAACCAGTTGTTGCCAGCAAATTTCTTTATATCGTCGACTCACCTATTTGTCGGATGTCGTACGCTTTGATTGACCATTTCTGAGGTACCACTCAGTTTACGCAGAACTTTTCCAAACCTTGAATTTTGTTTTTCTATCCATAGAACTGTAAGTATTGAACCGTCACTGTACCACTCGCCTTTTTCCTTAATACGTAATTTTCGTCAAGCGATCACTAGAAGTGGGCCCTCAGATCACACGCACATACTTTTCGTGATCTGGTCAGATTGGTATGGAAAGTATATGGCACGACTGGCACGAGTAGGATTCAAAGTTTAACACCAAGTATTTGTAAAGAAATTAGGCCTTTACAGACACTTTTATCAACAAGCAAAAATTTACTCACATTTCGGAACGATCACTGCTGAGCTGAAATGAAATTCGATCATGGGAACTTTCAGTTCACAAGCGGGCGTCTTAATCACTGGACCACCACCACTGTTCTTAGTACACTCAATTTCTATGTCTTCGTCAGGTACCTAGCCTGTGACATGCAGCTCCACGTTCTCGGCCTCATCATCCTGGGCGTCTTCACCAGCGGCCGAGCGAGGAAGATCGCGCTTGGCTGCCTCTTCACCGTCGGAATGTTGACGCCGATGCTCCACACTTACTTCCAGAACCTTGACGCGGTTCTTCTAGTGTCTCCTACGTATGTTCACAATGTGATTACTTATATCATTATTTATTACAAATTTAACAATGTTTAGATGACTTTTGGTTCATTGATATTACTAAAACCAGTGAATAACCAAATTACAGACAATTTGCCATACTCACTTAGATTTCGAATCCTATAAATAATGATGATTACTTCATCGTAAAGATAAATAAGAAAGATATTCATAAATATATTTTGGCCATATGAGACATTCATTTGCTGCTATATCCTTATCAACAGGATCATGACAGTAAATCATGAATGATGTGCTTGCCAATGGTCGAAGATACGAAGTAGAGACGAAAAAGTAGCAGAACACCAAGGGATCTAGGAAAACGCTTAGATGCGAAAGATGACAATAATTCGTCTGTCTGTCAACAGGATCATGACAACATTTTTCGTGACGGACCCCACGTTCAACAACGTGTACAAGCGCAGTCACACAAACATCGTTAACTTCGCTCTGGGTCTCATTGCCGGCTGGATCGTCCACGGCTGGAAGAAGAAGCAAATTGATGAAGCCAACTTTAAGGTAAGAATACGTATTTTCATTAACAATGAGCTTCAAAGATTATAGTTACTGTATTAAGTAGTGGACAGTAAATCATTCGGCTGATTTATGATTCCACCTATTCGTTTTGACTAGAATCCGCCCGCCAATGACATAACTGTATAAATATATAACCTATAAATAGAAAACTAAGTACGAAGGTACTACTTATTTCTGTAGAAATGTCTTCCAATAAATAAAATAGGTATGTAAATTTCATTTGTGTTTCCAGAAATACCGCTACGGCATGTGGCTGGTGTGGCCGGCCATGCTGGGCGTGGTGGACCTGGGCGCGCTGTTCTACCAGGCGCGGCCGCCGCCCGCGCGGCCGCTGCGCGCGCTGTACTCCAGCCTCGTCAAGGCCAGCTTCGGCATGTGCGCCGTGCTCGTCATCATGGGCTGCGTGCTCAGGGTCGAGGGTTAGTTGGTACTTACTCTATTGGATTTGTTTAGCACATCAACGAAGCATAAGACTTCGTTGATGTGCTATACAAATTCGCTTCGGCGGCGTTTGAGGCAATCATTAAGGCAGTGAAGCCGAAAATGGCCAAGGATATTGGACAAGCGGTTCCCCGCAGCAGTAAACATAAAGGTATACTTTTAAGCGAATCCGACCTTCAGAACCTCTCGCAGTCTTTTATCTGAGCGTATTTTCGGTTCCTTCCTCAGCCGTTGAAACATTTGCGTCTCCACTTCGCACGGTTACCCGACCTTCAGAGCATTGCAGCCGTAAACGTAAAAGTGGAGCACGCACACGCCCGTCTGAGACTAGAGACCATTTTTCACCTACAGTCAATTTGCGAATGCCTCAACGCTCCATCCACGTGGGAGCTAAATGAAGGGTTGTAACTTTATTTAAAATTGACCCCTCAGCTCTCTCTCGGCCCGATCGCACTACGATGCTATTGATTTAAAGACAATTGAGTCTTTATTATCTCCAGGCCATGGAATTAGTAAGTATAGGTACTCCGTACGAAGTACTTACTAAATCCATCCAGGCTCAAAGTGTTAATAATATTAATACGGTATTACGTCTTTCATATTTTGTGACAAATCTGTCAACTGTAACAATGCAATTCGTGTTATGTGATGTAGTCGCATTGTCAACGCTGACGACTGTTTTCAACTGTATGAATCTCATTAAACTGTGACTATGCCATGACTGAAAATCTAACATCTATTAATCTTGCAGACTTGTACCGAGGTATCCTGGAGTGGCGAGGCTGGACGGCCCTGGCTCGGCTGTCGTACTGCGCGTACCTCATCCACGTCATGCTCATCAGGATCCTCGGCGGCATGCGGTCCACACTCACGCACGTCTCCTTCTTGCAGATCGTAAGTTAACCATCTCTCGTTTACCCGGTCCTCGTAAGCCGTGGAACCCAGCATCCCTTTTCTTACTTTTTCGCCTCAACTTCTCAACTTCGCACGGTCGTCATCAATACGGTATCTCTATCTAGTATATATATATATATATATATATAAGTAAGTATATTAATGTTTCTTTGGATGGAATCAACTCAATTTTGATTTATAATAAATTGAGCTGAAATTGGGTACACGTTTAATTTGGATAACAATCCATTTTATGATGAGCACAAATTGTGTACCCAGTACCGGCTCCCATTGAGGGAACTATTAAACGATTTACTGCACGAACATGATTAATTGGCACGCGTTGAATGCGACAAGATCTTCTCTAACGACAAGAAAGCTTGTGGTTTTAAAACTTAAATATTACGTTTCACAGAACATGGAAGTATATGGCATGATCGCTCTGGCGTTGCTTGTAGCAGTGCCTTTCTGGTTGATGGTGGAGTCACCGTTGTCACAACTGGTGAACATACTTCTGGCGGGGAATGAGAAGGAGAAACCTACCAAGACTGAAGTCAATATGAACGAGAAGACAGAGAAGAAGTGATCAGTGGTTGGTTATTGAGACTGTATTTTGTTTCACCTTATACAACACGACGACTTTGTGAAATACTAGATGTTGCCCAGTGCTTCGTCCCGTGGGGATTTTGAGATAAAATATAGCCTATAGCAATCTTGGGCCATATACCATTCTAATGGTGAAAGAATTTTTGAAATCAGTTCGGTAGTTTGGGAGATTACCCGGCTCAAACACACAAATGTAATACCTCTTTAAAATAATAGTATAGATATGATCGAAGGAAAATTTTAGGCTAGAAGATGGAAAGGAAAGCCAAAAGGGCATTCATAGATGATATAAAAGACAAGTAAAAGTCGTGTCGTATAGGAAGGTAACATCTATGGCAGGAAACAGAGTACAATGGAAAATACTCCATTGACAAGAAGCTCGTTCTATGATGAATGGATTGACTAAAAAATGGAATGTTGTTTTCAGTGTTCGTGTTTCTGTATGACAGTTTAGTCATAATTTCTTTTATTGTAATTCATACTTGCATACTTACTCATATTATAAATGTGAAAGTCTGTCTGTCTGTTCCGCTTTCACGGCTATACCGCTGGACCGATTTTGATGAAATTTGGTAGAATGTAGATAAAGAACCCCGTTCAAAAATAGGCTACTGATTTTTTCAAAAATCAACCCACAAATGACTATAATGAGGGTGAAAGTTAGTATGAAAATCGTGTCTGTTCCGCTTTTGCAGAGAAATTTACGCGGGCAAAGCCGTGGGCAAAATCTAGTAAGTTATATATGTTTAAATAATTATATAATATTTAATAAGTATTATTTAATGTGCCAATATATTAAGTATTTTTTTCTAAGTAAATATTTTTAAGTTAAGGTTTAGGTAATAAAAGGAAATAATTTAAAAAAATACGTTTATTTTCAGTTATTTCAGTCATCTCGCAAAATATTAGTACAAACTAATTTGTAAAATTTGTTTTGATTTTTTTTACTAAAATATTCGAGATTTTCCCCAGTAACCTAACTTCTACATAAAGCACTAATCCCATATTAGTGGCAATTAATATACAAACTTAATAAAACAATATCACAATATCGACCAGTTAGTTCACAAGTACAGCCAACTGCACATCAACCTGTACAAATTCATTGCAAATTGTACGTTATTACCGCGACATAGAGGTCGTAACATGCGGTATTTTGTACATTGGTTAAATGACTATAATCTAATCACACGTCCTATAATTCTAGCTAACATATCTTTGCACACTATATAACACAATTTTACAAAAATTAACTTATTTATTTAAAAAAATGTAAAATGTTAAAGATTTCGAATTTGAGCTAACCTTATATTATTATCTCCAAATGTTACATACTTTACATGGCTTTTTATCGATAAAAAAACTCCTAATACCTTCGTCCTTCCTTCGTCTTTTCCTTCTGCTCGTTCCATAGTTGTTACTCTGTATTGGTTCACTCGCAACCAGTTACGTTAGAATAAAAACTAAAATTTAGGTAAGTTTTCTTACCAAAATGGACGAAGACGGATATAGTAGTCTGGAAATCTCCTTTGGTGCCCGTGTTCAAACTGTGAAAAATAATGAGGGCTCGGGGCGCCACCGTTCCTAATGACACCTAGAACATGGGAAGATAAGAGAGTGATTGATTGAAACACAATTTCACGATTAAACATCGCTCCGTCTTCTGATATGAGACAGTAAGTCCATGGGCTTCAAAGCCGGTAGAACGGGCAACGATGGTCTTGGAGTAGGCGTGGGGGCGGGAGACGGCCTCTCAGGGGTGGTCAGAGCCTTCCACAGCTCGATGGCTGGCAGCTCCACGAGGAGGCAGACGGGGACGGCGATCAGGTATGAGAGAACTGACACGGTGATCAGGAGGGAGATCTGTAATGGAAATGAAGGCTGGAGATGTCACAAGAATTTGCCGTTTTTGCCCGACCCTGGCAGAATGAGAGAGACCAATGGCAGAATTAGGGGAAAGCCCAAAATGTGTCCAAATGACTTGACGTTGTCAAGAAGACAGAGTTATAGTAGTTAATATATCTCTTCGTTATGAGCGTATTCCCGATTTCCGCAGTGTCCCACCTTTTTAATTCTACTCCACTTCGCACAGCTTTCGGTATACAATTATCAGACCATTGGTCTTTTAGGACTTAAGTTAGCACTTATTGATTTTGTTCCTACTGCTCCAGTGGTTGTTATGATAATGAATCATTAGCTTGCTTATGTTCATTTTGGACGCTCGAAATTGCCATGGAAGTGGAGCCCCAAGGCGAAAAAAGTTCTACTAATATTATTATTTTTTTCTAGCATCGATGACAAATCTATACCGTGTTTAGTATCCGATAATGTAGGATACGCATTACTCAATGAGAACGTCCCCTTTCACAATACGTCAATGCGGCTGAATTACACAAAAAAGTATTGGAAACTTATATACGAAATTCCCATATCCCACGAACTAACGGGCGTAGTTAAAGATCACGACTCACCATAGAGTAAATGGAGATGTGTCCGAGCTGCGTGTTGCCTGCCAGCGTCAGGCGCAGTATCATGAAGTGGATGATGAAGACGCAGTAGGACAGCCGCCCGAGCGTGTGGAACCCGCGCCATTCCAGTATGGAGCGGAGACCGGCTGGAAAGATACCCAGACAGTGGCTAAGTCGCTAAACGATTTTCCTCTTCTTTCATGCTACAAACCGCAAGGTTCCCATCGTCGTAGGAATTGTATATACAAAAATGCATAAAAATTTGCTTTCTTTACGTCTTACTCGTCATTACTTACTTGCAACGACTGAAGCCGCAACAAAGAGAGATTGAAGTAGAGAACTAAGCTAGCCCCTTTCCAGGCAGAAAATGAAATAAGCCTCGACTAATTCTTTATGTGATCAGCTGTTTACCGTTAATTGTAGCTGTGCTCACCCCTTCTCTATATTTGATACATGTTATCAACACTTATAATTACTTGCAATCTAATAAGAAGACGTTGAAGCAGAGAGATAAAGAGAGACACGATTGAACTGATGGTGATAGCAGGTCGAATTGGAGGATAAACCGCTGCCATTATTAATACCAAATAAATTTACACTTGAATTGACTGAAGCAGCCAAGACGTAATGATAAGAGACACTGAACTGATGATGTCAGGTGGACTACAGGTTGACACACTTACACTTGCAATGACTGAAGCAGCCCAACAAGAAGACGTTGAAGCAGAGAGCCACGACAGTTCTATCAAGCGCCGCGTACACCGCGCTGGCCCACCGCGGCGGGGCGGAGTCCGACAGGAACACCGCCCCCACTAGCACCACGATGGAGCCGAGGGTGATGGACAGGTGGAACAGGAGGTTGAACCACTGTAAAAATTATGAGGCTTAAAAATGTATAGTTAATTTCATTTCCACTTGTCATTGAGGTTAAATATACATATGTACAGTAGTAAACTAAACAGTCTACCAATTGCTTCTCCCTCTCTCTCTCTCTCATCTTTCCGATCGCATCCGAGACTGTCGCCACAAAGCCCTGCGTAAATTGACAATATAAAAAATAACCTTAAAATTATATAGAGTTAGCGGTGATTTTTAACTGCCCACCTACCTGACGTAAGTCTTCCTTGGGAATACTACTATTGCCAATCAGCTAGGCTATGTGTCCCTTAGTCGCCTCGTATGAAATCCTTGAGTTGATATGGAGTTATCCTATTATAAGGTAGAATCACACGCCACGATTCAACTTTCTGCTACTAAATGTTAGCCTATATCTGACAACCGAACATCAAATTTCTTGATTAGTATTTTTGAGACTAAAGTCTTCCTTGACTTTTAGTCTTTCTCATCTGAGCGTTTTTGCAATCAAGACGCCTATCATTTTAAGAATTACCTTGTTCTGGTTGAGCTTGAGTCCTCGAGTCTGCGCGTGGTGCAGCAGGAAGGCGCAGCCGACGCCGCCCATGTACCCGCTCAGGTTCATCCAGCTCGGCAGGTACAGCATCGTCAGGGTCAGGTTGCCCGCGAACATCGTGCGCAAAGTTCTTGGGAAATCCAATTGATTGTGATATATTGTGATATTATTGTAGTGTGATGTATTGTGATAAATCTAGCTTCGCTTTTGATATATCTCTTTCAATCTTTCAAAGTCTAACTAGCTATTACACCCAGTTCCGCCCATAGAAGCCTGTGTACCGATTTTAATGGAATTTGGAATAGATGTAGTTATTTAATGACCCGAAGCCAAACAAAGCTACCACAAGCGGAGCTGCGGACAACAGCTAGTTTATAATATTAGTACAGATTAGTGTGAATAATACCTTCACAGGCAATTTTTTACGTCAATTTTTTTGTAATATGGTGTATCTCAATAAACTACACACTACTAACATTTCGGAACGCATCATCTGAGCGTATCTGAGTCTATTGTCAGCTTTTCTATTTTTTTTTCTTCACTTTCTTCTTCCTCATGACTGGTGGTGATCATTGCATGGAATGAAACACACGTAAAAAAATTCTTGGCATTATTAATGGAGTGGTTTGCCATTGCCTTCTCATTTTCACACACAAGTTAATATCCCTTCACCGGAAGCAAGTGGTGGTCGATGAAAACTACTATACACAAATCAGATTGGTATACAAACTCATATGGCACAAGTAGGACTCGAATCTGGGACCTTTCGATCCACAGGCGGAGGTCTTAACCATTACACCACCACCGCTTCACTTTACCTTTGTTTAATCTCTCCTCATTTATTTTTCACTGTTCTGTCTCTTTATCTAGGGGCACGGCGGTGCCCCCGCAAGAAAAAAAAGCGGCACGGCCGTACCATCCTTTTCTCGAAGAAATTCTGGCCAAATTCGAACCCCAATAACTTCGTTGTGGATAAAACAGTAAGCCTGCATTTTCTATAACTAAGCAGGTATGAGTAAAACTTACTCAGGCGACTGCCCCGTGACTATAGGCTTGATGTCGTAGAAGTAAGACACAATTCCGGCCGCGAGCGCTGAAGCAGCGATCAGGCCGCCCAGCACCGGCGCTGCTACCTTTTGGAACCGTACCAGGAACAACATCACTATCAGGCCTATGACGTACAGTTGGAGATCTGCGGCCAAATACCTGCAGGTGACCGGTACAAAGACATATAGGTATATTATATATATAAAATCAAAAATCAAAATCAAAATCAAATCATTTATTCAGAAATTAGGCCTTCACAGGCACTTTTTCACGTCACAATCTAAATTAAATGATGTTTACCAAAGCTACAAACTACTACATTTCGGAACGACCACTACTGAGAAGAAATGCCGAAAGAAACTCATTCAAACAGTGTTGGTCCCTATTATGCCAGAAGGGCTTACCATTTTTTAAATATAAATTTATGTATAATTTTTTATCAATAATATAACATGTAAGTACATGGTCAAAGGGTATACTGAAACATATTATGATTGTGATCAAGTGCTGATGAAAGGAAAATATATATACTTATATATATATATGTATAATTAACCAAACAAAAAAAACTTTTAATAAAAGATTGAGCTGACCAGTTCCCCCGGCAGCACCCGTTCACGAGTTGACGCGTGAGTCAGCCATCGCGTAGCTCAACTACAATAGAGGGAACCTCCCGACCCGATCCACGATAAGATCAGATCACCTCATTTTTAGGCCTTTAATTGCATATTAAAAAGTGGAACATTCCGTATTATTTTTCGGCGGTACATAACTGCTTATTAAATTTACCTAATTAATAATCTTTTTTACTCGAAATTTTCTTTCATTCTCTGCATTTTAATCATTGTGTGTGTTGATGTTTATAACCAGATGCAATGATCTATCATGGTCTTTCCTTGTCCCTGAATGCCATTTCTTTACTTCTAGATTCTGGACAGTTTAGTTAGTGGACTACACTAAACATTAAACTAATCAAATGACAATAATGATGTCAGACCAATTTTCAATCAACTTCAACAATTTTTACAAGCACACCTGAATGTACAAAATTGGCTATTCTATAAAATCGGATACTTTTTTCTGATGTCAATAATAAAATTTTATATAGAGCTTGTATGACAGTAATGTATTGTTATCACGAATCGTGGAGTCAAAAAGAATTTCTAATATACTATAACGAAACCGAAAAACCAGTAAATCTCGTAATTAATGAAACTAATCAATTAAAGTGACATTTAATTGTCGTGTTTGTCTATTTGAATACTTGCATACATTTCATTTTTTACCCAGTTGAATAGGCAATTATTGAAGTCGTCGGCACGTGCACTCACCAAGTGTGGCCCATACAGAACTTGCCCATGGGCAGGTGGTTGTGCAGGTACAGCAGGTGGTACCACCAGCGCTGGGCGCAGTCGCGCGCCTCGCGCGTCACCAGCCAGCTCCACGCGGGACCCGCGCCCAAACCAGGGAACCACGACATCGTGAACCACAGCGCGACACCAGCCACTGGTGTCATCCTGGGAGGTTAAACATCACAATACATTTCTTTCTTTTGACGACCTCGGTGGCGCAGTGGTAAAGTTCTTGCCACTGAACCGAGAGGTCCCGGGTTCGATCCCCAGTCGGGTAATGATGGAAAATGATATTTTTCTGATTGACCCGGGTCTTGGATGTTTATCTATATATGTATTTGTTATAAAATATAGTATCATTGAGTTAGTATCCCATAACACAAGTCTCGAACTTACTTTGGGGCTAGCTCAATCTGTGTGATTATTTCTTACCGAGTGTGTTACTGCGTTAGTCAGTGGTAACTGCTGTCAGAGTTTGCAGGCATCTGACATGACATTTACGATTACTTGCCAACATGTAGTGACAAGTTTAAATGTCAATCAGTGTGCAGGTTTCCTCACGATGTTTTTTCAATTACACATTTGAGACCTGTTTCCCTTCTTGTTGACAATGTATTTGATAGCCGATATAACATAGCGAAGAGATTGACTTTCGTCGCGTTTGTGTAGAAATTTATTTCTGTTTAGAAAATACATTTTACAAAGATATATACTTAACAAAAGAAGTTTGCATACATTTGTGCGATTCTCTGCTCCCTAAACTAGGAATAAACCTGTATTTTAGGGAGTAAGTAAAAATTAAGTAAAAATTGATACAAACCTTACATATCTGTTGATAACACTCATGATACACTTCATTACGGTCATTGGTTTAGTTTCGGCGGTGATGAGAATGACGTAGGCTGAGAGGAAACCAGACATGGAGAAGAATGCTTGCAGCCAGAGTGGAGAATTCATTACTGCTTGCCAACCGAACTGGTCGTACATCTGTTTAGAGAAAAAAAAATCTTCATCTTCTTCATAGTCGTATTTGATACAATACAAGCTTAATGCTGAGTGTGTGCCGACGCGCTGTCTGTTTATAGTTATAGTTAGAGCGAATTTTCAAAACAGTTTATAGCAAATTATTTTTTCAATGCCAATTATTTTTACCTACTTTTCGCATACAAGACCTGATTAAATAATTTGATTTGTTGGTTAATAATATATTCATTTACGACCTCGGTGGCGCAGTGGTAAGGTTCTTGCCACTGAACCGAGAGGTCCCGGGTTCGATCCCCGGTTGGGTCATGATGGAAAATTATCTTTTTCAGATTGGACCGGGTCTTGGATGTTTATCTATATATGTATTTGTTATAAAATATAGTATCGTTGAGTTAGTATCCCATAACACAAGTCTCGAACTTACTTTGGGGCTAACTCAATCTGTGTGATTTGTCCTAATAAATTTATATTTATTTATTTAACGTTTAAAATCTTACGTTTTCAATGTACTGCGGGTTATCTGTGAAGGAGTAGATGTTGATGAAGAGAACATGAGAGAATATGACGCACTGCATGCCTATCACTCTGAAAGGAAAATTGCAGTTAAGACAGAAAAGTATAGGGCACAAAACGAGAAACATCGTCCACGCTCATAGTAAAAAAAGTTTTGTTTTCATTAAGTCACTTTTATAACCCATAATTTGACGTGTCAGTAACGTTTCGTACTGTTAGTTAAATTTCTAATTCCCCAAGGGAACCAACAAGATTTGTAAGTATCTACTAAACATAGATAAAAGATTAATTTTATCTATGTTACTATAGTACTACAAAATATGAGATGTTCCAAAAAGGATATGTGAATACTGTTGAGAAACCAACAATATTTTGGTATTTCACAGTCCCAGGACTTACCCCATTGAGATTTGTGAATCTTGTATGTAGTGGAAGATATTTACCTGATGCCCTCAATGGCTGTGAGGTCCTTCATCCTGTCGTCACTGCGCGGCTTGGAGCGGTCGTATGTGAGGATCGACCAGTTGCGCTTCAGCGAGAATGCCAAGAGGTATCGGTTGCCTGCATCAAATTATAAAATACTTTTATTTTTGTTTGCTCGCCTATGGTAAGGAATAGCAGATGTTAGCTATATATATTTAGATTAATATGTTTTTGTGTATATATATATATCTAGATTAATATGTTTATGTACTAAGATGTATCGTTTACGTATAACATGTATGGAATCAATATAAAATGAAATATCCCTGGAGTACAATGCCATTCTTTCTTTCTTTCTATGTACAAACATTACGACGTGAACGTGACGGCGTAAGTGTATGAAAATTTACGACCCGCATTAAATATTTGCTTCTTAAAATTATCTATCAATTTGTTACATGTCTGTCACGATTTTTATGCATAACAAGTAAAGTTTACATGCCAAATAAACCATTATCTATAACATAAGGCTAAACGTTGTTATCAACTTATGTAATCGAAGCTGTGTTGACTTTTGACTTAAATATCAGGCAATCATAACTAAGTAAACTATAGTATTCCGCTCAGTTGTTTTTTAAACTCCAATTGACAAACTCCAAACAATGAAGGTCGTGATAACTGGTGCTGCCGGCTTTTTGGGGTCCCGAGTGGCTGACGCGCTGCTAAAACTTGATTCTCCAATACCCGTAAAGAAACTTATCCTAGTTGACGCGATACTACCGCCGAAGCGCAATGATCCAAGAGTCAATGTTGTTGCTGTTGACTTAACATCACCTGAAGCTGCTCTCAACCTCGTTGAACCTGACTGTGATGTGTTCTTCCACCTAGCAGCCATCGTCAGCGGCCATGCCGAAGCAGACTTCAATCTCGGAATGGCCGTCAACTTCGACGCTACTAGATCGCTCCTCGAGGTAGCTAGGAAGAAAGTGCCTGCACTAAAATTCGTTTTTACCAGTTCCTGTGGCGTTTTCGGAGGAAATCTTCCCAAAATTGTGACTGATATGACAGCCTGTCATCCTCAAACCTCATATGGTGTGCAAAAAGCTATGTGTGAACTACTGATACAAGATTATTCAAGAAAAGGTTTCCTAGATGGACGTTTCGTGAGATTGCCAACGATTTGTATAAGGCCTGGTGCTGCTAACAAAGCTATGACTTCTTTTGTCAGCGGAATAGTCAGGGAACCTTTGAATGGTCAAGTTGCTATTTGTCCTGTAGATAGAGAGCAAAAAGTTTGGATATCAAGTCCTAGTATGGTTGTGAAGAATATAATCCATGCTGCTCTTGTTCCTGCAAATTCTTTGGGTTTATGGAGGGGGATCAACATTCCTGGATTTTGCGTATCTGTCGACGAGATTTTGACAGCTCTGAGGAAGGTGGCCGGAGAAAAGGTAGTGTCTTTAGTAAGGTTTGAGAAAGACGCGGAAATCAGACGGATGTTGGAATCTCTCCCCCTTAACTTCGACAACTCACATGCCCTTAAACTTGGGTTTGGAGTGGACACTGATTTCACTGATGTCATCAATTCGTACATTCGAGATGAATTGAAACAGAAATAATTTAAAAAAAAAACGTGCATGTTTGGCAGGTATTGAAAATTATATAATTACTTATTTATTTAAAGTATAAATAAACATATTTAACTTATAAAAATGTATGTTGTAATATATGACCTTGATACTGATTTATATTATATCGGTATTAATCGCAATGTATTTATATTTATTAATTATTTATTACATAATATATAAAGATTTCGACATGTCTGCAACATTATTATCGCCTTAAGTTTGCAGTCGGTTTAGTTTTTTTTATAAATATAGGAAAGACATACTTACTCCCTTTGGGTTCATTCACCGGAAAATTTTCTTTCACTCCCTACTTTCATACTAATAGAAAATCTGTCTATTACGCTTTCATGTCTAAACTATTACACCAATTTTGATAAAACTTGGTACCTGGATATGGTTAAAGATCCCATAAACCTTCTAGAGCTTCCGTCAAGGGGTGAAAATTAAATTTTAGATAGCACCAGGTAAGTAGATTTAAGTTTTGACATTGACGTAGGTTTCATACAATTTCTGCGTTGATCCGTCAACGGACGACAACGTCATGAAGAACTTTGAAACGAAGTTTCATTTTAACTGTTTTTTTAAATAACAAATAATGTTTATTTTGTTTCCACAACATTAATATTCAGTAACGTCTTATATGTACACATAATGATGACGATTTTGATCACTATAGTGCCAAATCTGATTCCTAAACTATCCGAAGAACCTGTCTCACCTCCTGATAAAATATAAAATACTGGTAACCTACATCTGTAACTTAAAGTCACTTACTGTCAAGTTTAGCCCAGCGGTCGCCGACGACATGCAGCACAGTGCCCAGGAAGGCTAAGGCGACCAGCACTACACACAGCACGGCCAGCGCACGCGCAGAGCTCGCGTCCGTCGCGGGAGGCGACCCCTGCGTGCTGCACCAGCTCACTGACGTCACGACTGCCTAGAAAAAGAAAAAAACATATTATTATATGATTTATTATGGTAATTACTTGTCACTAGACATCGGCAGCTAGTCGTAAAAGTAATGTTAGATGCCTTCAGACGTCTTAAATAAAATTTGATACCAGTGTTAGCAATAACATAACACACTTGAAACCCTATTCATACAAACAGACAGACGTGACAAGCGGGCTTCTTTTTATAATATACTAGCTGCGCCCCGGCTCTTCTCTCCCGTGGAAATTTTGGTATAAAAAGTACCCTATATGTTATTCCAGGTTATATTCTCATGTACCAAATTTTATAACAATCCGTCCAATAGATTTTCCGTGAAAGAGTAACAAACATGCATCCTGACAAACTTTCGCATTTATAATATTAGTAGAATGTAAGGATGACAAAAGTGATAACAAAATACAATAATACAATGAATCATACCTGTAGCCCATATTTGACCACACTGTTGTTGACACAATGCTGAGCTGCCGTGTGCTTGTCACCTGAGCCATGGACTTCCATACATCGGGACACACACACGCCTCGGTGCACCAGCGTGCGATTGTAATGCTTCAAGGTTTGTTGGGAGTAGGCCTGGAAGAATTAATATTAAATTAGTTTTTCAGTGAAAACTTCTTTGGTTCACTTTTTGTGTTGGGTGAAAAATGTTAAACTCGCGTCAGAACACGTGACCTGATCGAAAATTCTTAAGACGTCAAAATGCACAACGTTAATATTCAAATTTTAACTTATGTCGTCACTCCGGGAGTGCAACCCGTTTTGTTATTTATTTATATAGGTATACCTTCAGATCTGTACATGAGCCACAACTAACTATTTAAATATTAAAGAGACAATTGCTATCGCTGCCGTCTATTAAATGAATTCCGTTTTTATACTATTTTAATATTATACAAATCGGTGAAGTCAGTCGTAAGATTCACTATTCTTTTCATACTTTGATGTGTCTTCAATATTTCTTGCCTATTGAGACTAGAATTTGCAAAGTCTCATTTTACCCATCCTTGACTACGCCTGCTTTTTTGATGTCACCGAGGAACTTTTGAATAAGTTGGAACGTTTACAGAATCTCTGTATACGTTTTGTTTATGGCCTAAGAAAGTATGATCACGTATCTGCCTATAGAGTCCAATTAAAATGGTTACCAATTCGCCTGCGGAGGAATTCTCGTATTCTTTGTCTCCTCTTCAACATCCTCTTTAATCCACATTTCCCATCTTATCTTCGAGATCGCTTCTCTTTTGTTCACTCCTCCGACTCTCCTTGCAGGTCCCATCGTCGTACTATCCTTAAATTTCCCGTCCATACTTCCAATTTCTTTTCCTATCCTGTCTCGGTCCATGCCGTCAGGCTATTGAATTCCCTTCCACCGATTCGCGATTCTCAGTCCATTTCCATTTTCAAAAGACGCGTCAAAGATTATTACCTGTCCAGTTCATCCTAGTTCAGTAGGTATATGTAGTTTATGTGTTATTTATATACATATATGTATGTATTTATGTATAATACTTGTATGTATGTGTATTTTATTTTTTAATTGAAATTTTCGTTTTCTTTTCCTTTTTCTTATTTTTTTTGTTTGTATTTTATGCACACGCCAGTCTGCCTCTATGTACCACATCTCCTCTCACGGGTCTACTGGAAGAGATTTATCATTTGACATAAGTAGCACCCTTGTACTCATTTTTATAATGTAATTTATATTTTAAGCTTTTTGTGTACATAAATTGATAAATAAATATTTTTACCGTCCATAAAATATAACAAAATTAAAACATAATCATTATAAAAAATAAAATATGGATCAATGGCGGAATTATTGCAAATAAATCTCTTCTAGCCATTAATAGTATTACTTTTTTCTCTTAATATTATTGCTACAAATAAATACAAAGATCACCGCAGGTATCACGCGTATCTCTTACCGGGTAGACAGGGTCTAAAATCGCAAAGCAACACAAATGACGAGCTCCTTTCTCGATACTTGAATAAATAAATATTTATCGATAGTTACTCCAAGTTAAGAAACACTACATAACCTTCACATGGCCACTGTAAGTATTGTATAATCTGTGTTATGTCGAATTGGATTTGTCCAACTAAGTAATTTCCTATTTGGGAATTTAATTTTAAAATCCACGATATATTTACTGGACTGGATGTGACAAGCAAGATCATCACGAGGTAATTCATCTTGATGGTTGAGGAAATTGATACTCGATGATTGAAATATGTAATACCATGTCTGTATTTAAATTAATCTACGTTGATAGCTCTACCTGGTTTTAATGTTTCCTGTGTTATTATTAAAACGCGTGTGCTCTCTCTATCGTCTTGAGTATTTTCCTGGTTTCTGCCGCAGCCGTTGAGCGGAGCTCAGGAACCGCTTTCCTACTTTTTCTTCGTCGATTTTGCTATAAAATCAGACACATTAACGTGTGTCGTTGGCATCAGACCTCTTATACTTTCATACGAATTAAGCAATGTTAATTGTTATAAGACCTCTCATACAAACTACAACTACACATTGCGTTGCATATAAATACAAGAGGTTTTATTTACGGCAGTTTATTTATTTTAACCGATTCGGTAATCCGCCGCTAATTAGCCAAACTGTATCGCCATAATATACAGCGTGAAACAACGCGAGCGATGTCACGGGCTAGCCCTAGTTCAATCATAATTGCATGGTGTGAAATAACCCATTACGATATCCGACTCGCCATCGACATAACCGGGTAACTGCTTTCAACAGATTCCCCGAGTCAAGGCCAGCCGCGTTTGCCGCGTGTTGCAAGTTGACTGATGAAACTGGCTCGTGCAAGATGTATGATATTGCTAATGGGAATATAAATATATGGTGATAATGACCAAAAATATACCACTGTATGAACTATTTATACGCCAAAACACTTTTTAGCAATGAAATGTGCATAGATTTATTTAGTACATATAGGTATAATTTGAATGACTCCCTAAAAATGTGGTTTTTGCATTCTCAACACAATTTTTATACGCAATCTTAAACATTCTATAAATTTCACATACGTACATAAGTTAGAAGTGCCGGAAATACTTTTACTCGTTATTGTCCCTGTTGTAAATGAAACCGTGGGCAAAAGCTACTAATTTTATATTTCAAGGTCAATGAACTGCAAGATAAAGGTTATTATATTCCTTTTTAAATTAATTTATTTTAAAAGTTTAGAGCATAATATAGTAGTTAATTAACATGTAACTATTTATTAACCTTCGTCAATTAATATAATTTGCTTACCAAAAATATCTTGATAAAAATCTAAATTTTAATTATATGCCAATCACCTTTTATACGTGTTCACGACGATATTATCTCAAACAAGTCTCGAACTTACTAATATTGTCTCGAACTTACTTTGGGGCTAGCTCAATCTGTGTGATTTGTCCTAATATATTTATTTATTTATATTTATTTATATTTATTTATTTATTTATATTTATTTATTTATTTATATTTATTTATTTATTTATATTTATTTATTTATTTATATTTATTTATATTTATTTATTTATTTATATTTATTTATTTATATTTATTTATTTATTTATTTATTTATATTTATTTATTTATTATATGAGTTAAAATCCATATTCATATTATAAATGCGAAAGTCTGTCTATCTGTTCCGCTTTCACGGCTAAACCGCTGGACCGATTTTGATCAAATTTGGTATGCATGTAGTTAAAAACCCCGTTCAAACATAGGCTAATTTTCTCCTAAAATCAACACCCAAATGACTATAATAGGGGGGTGGAAGTTTGTACGAAAAGCGTCTTGCGCTTTCGTAGATAAATTCGCCCGAGCATATAATATAATCTCTGGGTTTATATAAACCCAGAGATTATATACTTTTGTTTGTCTTTTGTTATATATTATATAGAATCATGCACCATTGCTCAGTCGTTTCGACGACGCATCGCGTTGTAGCTCCGTTATTTTCTATATGTTTCGACACTGACGTGCGTTGACGCACGTCAAAATTTCATACAATTTCTGCGTTTTTATTTTATTTATATACTTCGAGGGCCTGCGTTCAGTGTCGTGTTTCGGCCTTAGAATATAACCACTATCCACCCGTGGATATCGTACGAGGCGACTATGGGACACATATAACCTTGATAACTGATAGGCAACAATATCATTCCCAGGGTGACTAGGTAGTCAGCCGGTAATAAAAACACAGCAATTTGTATGTCCCTTTTTCACACTAATTCCGGGCTTTGCGGCATCATAGCCTCAAATGCAACCGGGACAAGACAAGAGACATCTTATAACAAACAGATACCGGATCAGATGCTACAAAGCAGAGATTTGTGGATTTTCTATGTTGTTTAGAAATGCCAAAGTGTTTTTTATATTTTTTGTGTGTGTTAATCATTTATTTAGTTATGTACCTAAATAATATTGGTTTTAATCATGTTGATTCTGTGATATTATAATTTTTCTGATTAGTAAACTTTAATTTGCCAAATATTTATAACTTTTATTCCACGAAAGTGGAGATAATATTATAACCCTACTTATATCACAATTCGGGATACGATATGAAAAGTCTGTCGGGTCAGGTTAGGAAGCGGGTTAGGTTCATAAAAAATATTGTATTTTTTTTGAAGTTCCTAACCTAGCCCGCGACCGGGTTCGGAATAATCCCATAAAATCAGTGCACAACAATGCACTTGTTTATTACTTTACTTAGACGACCTCCGTGGCTTAATGGTCATCATGCCCGACTGCTACAGTGGAGGTCCCGGGTTCGAATCCCGGTCAGGTCAACATGAAAAATGATCTTTTTCAGATTGACCTGGGTCTTGGATGTTTATCTATATATGTATATGTTATAGAATATAGTATCGTTGAGTTAGTATCCCATAACACAAGTTTCGAACTTACTTTGGGGCTAACTCAATCTGTGTCATTTGTCCCTATTTATTTATTATTTTATTTATTTATTATTTATTACACACATTAATCATTCTCCTTGACATCTAAACTAACCCTATAACCTTATAGCAAACAATTAAACTAAATGTTTGAACGAGTACACTAATAAACGATCAAACTCGTTGTTATGTACCGTATTGTTATTGCAATAAGGTTTCGGTTTTAAAGCTATGGATTCAAGACGAGTTTTTAGCATGGCTTTATGGTTTACCAATGGGTTAATGATTTCGACCTTCATGTTGTTAATTCAGAGGAAGAAGCAAATAAATATACGTACTTGTAACTAAATTTTGTCCGCGGATTCACCCGCGTTTATTTCGTGTTCTAAGTCGCGAAACCAAGACCATATTTTAATTTTATTTAGACCATCCGCTACACATCTGTGAAAAACGCATCAAATTCCATAATAAATTATTCACTTAAACCATTCTCAAGAATTGTAAAATTTAAATCCAATATGTTCAAGTACTAAATAATAAATTTAGTTTTTTTTTTATATAGCCTGTATTTTGTGTCCCACTGCTGGACAAAGGCCTCCCCTTCTGTCTTCCAAAGGTCTCTATACTGAGCCCTTTGTTGCCAACCACGCCGAAACCTGTCTAAATCTCAAATAATCATCTGGTTCGTGGTACTACCTCGAACTAGATGGGGTAGTTATTTTGATATTTCTAAGAAATATCAAAATCAATTTAGTAAAGTTGTTTTAATTCATATTAAGTTAATATTTTCCATGGCAATATAACATGACATATGTAATACGCTTTGGAAACGTGTAGGTAAGTCAAATTTATGTTCGCAGACCTACTATCGTAAATGAAGGTAAGCTAGTGACCTTTCGGAGAACGTATAGTGAGGAAATCCGGAAAGGGTGGAGAATATTTTCCGGTTTAAACAAAATATTATGAAATAAATAACAACATTGAAACGCATAGAGTTCAATAAAAGTATTAAACTAACAATAAACAAATATAATGCGAGTTTTGTTTGCTTGTTTTATTTTGATATGTGAATGTGTATTGCGGAAAACATTTACGACAAATAAACGTAGTTCCCCAAGGAAAACAGGTATGTTTTTTACATGAGTATTTCTGGGACAAGTTTCTCATTTATCAGTTTATAGAAGGATACAGACTACAGCCGGGTATTGACCTAAGATCCGGCTTAGTTCCCAATTTAATAATTTACCTATCGTTCGCACGGACAAAACATTTTTTTATAATCGTTGACGTAAATGACAATCCACGTTCAACCCACCGTCCAAATGGAATAAATAGGTTATCAGACTAAATTTTGATTTGATACATAAATATTATGAATCTCACAATTATATAATCATCCAATAGTGACTTCACTTTCGTATCCCAAGTATTTTCCAAAATATAACAAAAAACAATTCACATTTTTTGGATTTCTCGTTCGTCTTACCAAAACCGCTAGCCCCATACTTCTAAATGTATCGCCTTATAACGTGAGCGTCAAGGAAATCGACGTTCCCATAAAGTTTGATCGCTAATAAATTTACTGACTGATATAAACTCATTCACTCAGTCTTTTATTATATTATTACCATGGAATTAGTAAGTACTTGTACGGAGTACTTACTAATTCTATGAATATTGCATATTTTTCACAATTGACATACCATGTCTGGTCCCCTGATGCGACAATGCGATGCGACGCGGAGCCATGTCACTGAAAATCAGCAACATGGCTCCTCGTCACGGCACAAGCTGAGTGGTACCCTCTATATGGTATAGCATACTTTATGTAACTTTGTAAAATTATGAATTTGTCCATTTTCTATAATGTATATTTGTATGCCACCTATATGAATAAATGTATTTCTATTTATCTCCTTACACATTATAAAACAAAGTCTATAAACTCTGCCGCGTCTGTCTGTCCGTTCGCGGTAAACTCAAACACTAATGCACGGATTTTCGTGCGGTTTTCACCAATAGATCGTGTGGTTTCCGAGGAAGGTTTACGCAGGACGGGCCGCGTTTATATCTAAACTCAATACATTTAATATTTTGGCGTAGGTTTGTCTTAATGAGGACAGTCGACTTCCCGTAAGTGTCTCACCTCTAGCAACCTCAAGGTGGGTGAAGGAGAGTCGGAGCGCAGCTGAGCATCAACGATGCAATACACGTCTCCAGGGTTCTGGCACTGCGCCCACTCGTCCAGCGCATACAGCGGCGGCAGGGACGCGAAAGTAGTTTCTGAAAACATAAACCAATTACTTATACGAATTTAGTTTATCATCGTCATCACCCTTTTTCTTCTTAGAGCCATGCCCCACAGCTGAGGCGTTCTCGTGTTGTAGCTCCGTTGTTCTCGATAGGTTTTGACACTAACGTGCGTTCATGTACTTAGGAACTTCATACAATTTCTGCGTTGTTTATCGATAGACGTCAAAACGACTGAGCGCGTGCGAGTGGCCAATAACAGGTCTTAGTCGGCGAATCGTAATAGTGAAGAACAATAACCAATATCCTTTTTACCCGACTGCTCATAAAAGAGTTGTTAATATTTGAAGGCTTCATGTGTGATGGAGTAATGAAAGATTTGTATTATGGGGTGATGTGAATTATTGTTTTTTATCATTTCTTTCGTAAAGATTAATGGCTTATTCAACAGGCTCAACATAATCATTCTATAAAAATAAACCGGCCACTTTCCAGAAGTTAGTGAATTAACCCTCTGTAGAAATGCTGCTGTTGCCTGTCACTTGTCAAGGCTTTTTATCCCTATCGCCGACGAAATCCAATTAGTCTTAAGTACTAAAACGACTGCCATTGACCGATTATTAAAACGACTTAAATTTATATCCGAATAAAATGTGTTAATATAATATTATTACTTATATATGCTAATTAAATTGGGAAACCATTTTAAGATGTTATGATGCACTAGCCTATGCTTTTACTTCATTTATTATTCACAAGGGTGCTGCACATGGTACACGCCGCAGGCGCATCTAAAAGGGCTCTATACGCACACACCACTATAACAATATTATAAATATCTTATTTCTAGCGGTAAATAAAGAAAATTTTATATGAATGTGTGCACCAAATTTCATAGCAATCCGTTAAGTAGATTATGCGCGAAAGAGTAACAAACATACATAACTCATTCTTTTAACGTAATAAAGCCATAATTAATCGATACATTGACGTAAGTAGTTTGTTTGTTGGTGTATCTAGATTCTACAGGTACATCAATTATTTAATTTGATAGCCATTCATGACCCAGTACGGGGCAAAGACCTGTCTCTCTTTCTCCCTCGACGTTCGTTCCAGTGCTATATCGCGAAGCATTATTTAGGGAATACATATTCATCATGTATAATATTATATCGAAAAGAAGTCACTTCTAATATTTCAATTTGAATCAGGTCAAGTCCGGAAAATCCTCTACATTAATACATACCTAATTAATTACATTAGTTACTTATAACAGAAACTAGTTACCTTAAAAGTAAGCAAGTAAAGTTATGTACAGTTAGCAATGACAGTAGCTATAGAAGTGTTCAGATTCGTCCAGAGCTTTATGTGTAAAATAAAGCTTGTAGTAAAATGTATGGACATCAAAGACACCACAGCTCTTTAAATTTATAGAAACAAATCAATCGATACGAGTAAAAAATAAATATTTAATAACTAGTTGGTAAGATTTGTTGTTTAAGCGTCACATTAAAAACAAAACTCATTTTTTGACAGTCCTTCGAAAATAATTTAGGTATCGGGTTTAAAAAACTTACCATTGATTTGAACAACACTTCCCCACGCGACACTTAGAAGCACAGACAACACAGCTGCGCGCAGCATCTTTCCCGCGCGAAAATGCACTGAGCCGAAGATTTGGCGGGAATGCGCTTGCATAACCTCAAATGTAAGGTGGAGGTCGCCCCTTCTACATTTCGACAGATCACTAGTAAACTCAACGTATTGTCTGACATGTGGACATTCATTAGTGATGTAACTGGCCAGTCTGATGTGTGTAAGGGCATTTAAAAAGAATTTAGTTCACAATTTAAATATTTACAAAATTACAGTCAGCGTAGGTCGAAATTTCCACATCTTTATTGAAGACAAAATTAACTTTAATAATTATTACAATGCTGAAGTATGCCTGTTTAATTGTTGTTTGCTTGCAAGTTGTCCAGGGACAGAAAATAAAACTACTTTCGAAAATCTATATATCAATGCCGTAGTCAAAATGGCCGATAGGGCGCTCTACGTTTCCCGAAGGTGGTAGATAATGTTTTTAGTATTAAGTCTTGTTCGTTTGTGCCATCTTCGTCAATAAATTTAAATAAATAAATAGCTAAGCACTTTCTATAATGAAATTATGCGCAGAATTAACCAGTAAAACACAAAAGTATAATTAATAAATTTTTATTTGCATGAATCCTTCAATTTCAATAATCTATTTACACGATAGTTGTAATAATAATAAAATATCGCTATTGTTAATGCATAACATCAAAAAGTTCCGAGGAAAAAATCAAAACGCCACCAACTAAGCACAAGGCATTTCTATACAGAACATAGACAGTTAAATGAATAGACCGATCTGACAAATAAAAACTGAAAAAAAAAAAAACAGGGAGACACGAATTCGTTGATAAATCTAAACTTGGGGTAAAAAAAACTAATTCCCATTGGCGTTACTTTTGCCGTGATCGGTGTATAATTTTAACAAATCTATGTGTGCTATTGTCGAAACTGCATCCGCTACGGCGCATCACTGCGTCGCGAGCATTTTACGCAAGTTTCGGAGTTTCTCAAAGTATACATTATGCCGTTCAGTTGATAATATAATGGCTAATTTTTTTTTTATATGTTTGTTAATAACAAACAAAAGTTAATATTTTTTAAGAATAAGCGACGACATTTTCGTAAAATGCTCGCAAGGCCTCCTTACTAGCCTTATTCAATGTATTAGTAAAACTTCTATTTTATGTCTCATTTCAGCACTCTTTATAATATTTAGTTTTTAGAATACATATTTTAACATTTTGAATCGGCATTTTTTTTTTAACAAAACACTTTTTTTTATCCCAATTGCACGCATACACACTAAGCCTTAGGTGAGCTTTGAAAAATTTTTTCAGAACAATATTTTAATCTAATAATTTAAATACTAACAGTCTTACTACAATTGTGTATTAAACAAATATTTAAACAAGCCATGTCTATTAGTGTAATCGCACGATATCTACGCGATACATTATTTTCACAAATGTGACAATAATAATATAACAAAGACAATCGATTTTTTTTTTTATAATTTGATTTAGATATTTAAATGATTTTGTTAAACATTTCACACATGCTCTTCATCAAATTTTGTCATCAACAAAAATTAATCAATTATAGATTTTTTCCAAAATTTGAATTATTTATCACATTTAATTCGTAAAAGCATGTTTCCTGTAACGGGCACGCTCACTGACATTACTGTGGAATAATAACAACTAAAATTATAAAGAGACCAAAACTCACACAATTTAATACAATCATTGTAAACTATCTAAAAACGAAATAATTAAGTAAATAACATAACTTACTGACTATATATAAATAATACACAAATACATGGTGTAAACGATTGCTATAAAATATATAGTAAATACAGTATTAGTACAATATAAATATTTTATTTTTGTCCATTTAATGGAATCTTTTAGTTTTTATTAATTTTTAATTATTTTTATAATTACAATGTAGCAATTTTTTACACCGTATATTACAATATATACAACGTTTGATTATGAAAATATATCTATTTAGAGGTATTCCCCTCAGAGCAGTCACCTGAATAGCTCCCGACTCCAATGGCACATAGGGCGAATCAATATGATTATACAAAATGCAGATTTTTAAAGAAAAATCACTACTTTGAAAATCTAGGTGCTATTGCAGTTGGAAGTTATTTTAATCAGAGCTCTGAGAGGAATACTTATATATTTATAAGCAAAAGCCGACTGGACCAGTCGTTTAGGACGCAAATAAAAGCACCGGCACAAATTAAGAAAACATTAAAATGTATTTAATTTATTATACATAAGATTTATATACTTGCAAAATGTTAATAATTTTTGCGTTCTTAACTCGTGATAGTGAAATCACTTGTTCCGTTAAAATAGGTAAACATAAATCTGTGTTTAAAAAATAATTATAGTTCGCGTCAAGTTCATTACAAATTATCAACGGAATTAAGGTGTTATAAGGATAATTATCACAATAAACGCATTGGCTAAACATATGCATCGCAAAACATTTAATATAGGATCATCCGGTGCAAAATTTAACAATTCTAAAAGTAAAAAGTGATTAAGGGTAAAGGTACGGAACCCCAAAGCGGAATTCTAGGTACGAAACTTGATTCCTTAGTCTTAACCATAACCTTTCTTGCGATTTTTACATCTGTTTATCATTGACACTGATTGTCTTGACATTTACCAGTCTCTGTCTAACCCGTCATAGATGAAGTCGTTTTTATTACCATACATATGCTTCGATCCATACAAAATCGCTACATAACTCGTAATCGATATTATACTTATTGCCATCGACACCTTAATTACCGATTGAGATACGTCATCTAAAAAAAATATAACTCCATGAAACATAAAGTTATATAAACGCAATATATTGTAAATCATTTTCTCAACAATAAAATAATAATTTAATGTTTTTTTAATAAATGCTTTTCCGATACACACAACAGCAAAATTTTGTATTATTAAGAATGAATTAATCAATTTTCTTATGTCAGGATTTCACTTTTTTATATACTTTATATTTGGAAAGAAAAACCTTCCTTATTACATATTTACAAGCATAACTTTTATATATATATATATATATATATATATATATATATAGCTTTTAATTCGATAATCTGTTAAATCTATTTTCATTGTATTTCAGGTCGAAAATATACGGAATTTTGCAGTGGCATCTTCGCGAATGCGCAAACGACGGACTGGTGAAGCAAAATAGACTCTAATATAAGTCGCATAGACTTGTTATTGCATTGCTTTCACTTAACATTCGAGTCGCGCGAAAATGGCCTTGATTGCTGTGCAATTCATTTCCTAGCTAACATTAACTTCAATTGACATAACCCAGATACAGTTTTGATGAAAAATTATAACCACAGCGTTACGCGTAGTCTGATTTATACAACATCGCTCTCACCCCGAGAGAGATCATTCAAAACTAAGCTTTAAAGCGTACTCTGTAGACATACTTTACATTGGCAACAAATGTGCGTAACGTTCGCTGTAAGTTAGTTAACAGTTGATAATGCAAAGTGTGTCTACAGCGTAAGATCGAAGGTTCACTTTTCATTGAAAGTATTTTGTCGGGTGATAGCGGTGCCTTAATAAAGCACCTTTCTACCGCACCACTCCCATCAGGCAAGATGTAGTTCATTGAAAAGTGAGCTTTAGTGTGTCCCCTGTAGACATATTTTACTTTGACAACTTAGACGACTGCTCGCTGTTAACTCTCTTTTTGTCAACGTAAATTATGTCTACAGAGAACGATTTAAAGCTCATTTTACAATGAACGTCATATTGCCGAGTAGAAGTGTGTATATTTTGCCTGTGCCCAACAGTCCACACACAATATAAAAAGTAAGGTGAGCAAAAGAGTTTTTTTTTTCTTTTAATTATTTAGTACAGTACAAATGGCACACCAGAAGTAATTCGAGTAATAAAGATGTGATAAAAAAGTATATGTTATTTTGCAATTTGCAATTAACTTGTCAAGTAAATTGCAAATTATGTATGAGTACATTAACAGGAACTACATCTGACGTATGAGCACAGAGTGCAAGGTTCAGTTTGCAACAAATTGCCATAATGAGGATTACTTTATTAGGGACGGGTAAAAATATTGTGCATCTTTATATTTGCAGTAAAATTAAATATAAAGAAGTGCTTTAAATTTTTGATTAAACTGCTGCTGCCTTCTTAAAACCATTTTGGATTTAACCAACTTTTTTTTATTGATTTAATTGATGCGACCCACTGCTAAAATCTCAGTCGAGGGCAGCTTGTTTCCACCTCTGCAGGTACCCATTAATATCATCCATCTCATTCGCGGTCTCGCTCTCTCACTCTGGCCCTTCTGGCACCCATAGGGTAGCCAGGAGTGGGACTCATCAACAGACTAAAATAATAATTTAAAGGAATTTTGTCACGTACATCATGTAACTTACTGAGTTATAACAAAATATAATTTATATCGCTGTATTTGGGGCAAGGCGCTTAATATATATGTGCGTACATAACACATATTCAGAAACATATATTTGGGGATCTATAAATTTTTATTACGTTAACTAATTGCAAAAGTAATTACATACATACGTATGAATAATATTGCATTACATAAAAGAATAGGAATGAGACAAAAGAATAAGAAATATAACAAAGCAGTAATAATCAAATAAAAGCGAAAAAAGATTATGAGAAAAACATAACGTTATAAAACTTAATATAATATTTTTAGTTTTCCAAATAAATAAGAACTATACTGCTACAAATGACATTTTAAGATCGCTATATCCGATTTCGTCTTTTTACTATCATTTTCCGTCTTGACCTAACCAAGGATCGAACCCGGGAGCTCCAATGTCCGGCATGATGACCATCAGAGCACAAAGCCATTACTCTGCATGATTATAAACACATCATCGCAAAAAATCTGCCATCCAACAACGACATTAATCCATTGCGTCAAAAGGAACACGTGTATAGTACAGCGAGACACAAATCTAGAATCACATATATATACAAGAACGCAGCAACGCGCAATTGTATTGTTACGTTTGATCTGTAGCCCTGTGTATAAAGCTAATTTAGAACAACGTAATTAGGTAGGCACTTAATTTAGACAATAATTACATATAATATTGCATATGTATACATAACATAGGTTATGTTGAATGAAGGTTAACGCGAACATGCCACTAGGGGCGCTGTTGTAGAGCGAGGTTCATGTCAAAATCAATTTGTTTTTCTTAATTTGAACGTTCGAATTTGCTTGTGGTGCGCATGTGCGCGGTTTTTTTTTAATGTCAGTCTTACGGGTTGGCCCAAGAATCAACAGGCGCGATGCGTCGCGACGCGATAATATCATTTACATGGATGTAAATTACAGTGCCCTACAGTCTATACAGAACAGACATATCGTCCGTATGATAATCTCGCGTCGCGTCGCTTTGTCTCAATTAGGACCCGAAATTAGTGAACAGGACCTTGTTTGCCAGTGGCGCTAACTAGCGAAGTTAAAATTAACTTCGTTGGCTACAGACTCAACATTAAATAAATACAGATGACATAAATTGTATTAAACTTTGAACGATACTTATCAAAGTTCAAAACATTCGACAGAGAAAACTATAAACTTCGTCATATCTTTCGTTTCAGTCATACAAGAAAGAGAAATGTGTATTAGAAGTACACGAGAAGAAAGGGGACAGAGCGCTAATGTCTTTTGTCCCTGACAGAAGACAGAAGCGGCAAATTGGTCGTTATAAAACCAGGCACATGTGGTTTTATAACGACCAATCTGCCGTTTTGTATGAGATGCGCCAGGAATTTGTAATGTTTTATTACATTTGGTTACGCTAGCTTGTCGTCTTTAGCTTTCTTTGTCGATGAAACAAAGCAAATTATTTTATTTTTTTATTTTTTATAAAAAATAAAATTATTAACGGGAAATTATTAACGGGAGATAAGGGTGAGCTAAATATAATGGTTTAATAGGATAATCCTCATATATAAAGACCAACATAATCAAGTTTAAAAAATCAAATTTTCATCCCCTGAAGCAAATTCGTCCCCTCCCATTTCAACACAACAAAAACATATGTTATAAGTGTTTGAATGAGAAATTTTTGAGTTTTCATAGCCAAATATTCGTTCCCTAATGCGAATTGATCCCCTTTATGATTCACACATTATCGATGATGTATTTACCAAACGAAAACAAGAAACGTCATAATCTCAACTATATTATCACTTGACGAGCAGATTCATTAAATTATTATTAATATAAGTATATAAGTTCATTTTTTTTAATAAAAGGGGTGAACGAACTTCTATATAATAGTTTAATACAAATAAAATATCAAAAGCCAAATATTCAACCCCCGAGTGAAACTCATCCCCTATTTCATATCTCACATTACTGGTGATGTATTTGCCAAACGAAAATAAGGAACAAGGCCATAATCCCAATCAACAATATAATGACTTGCTTAACGAACAGGACTGTCAGTCTGACCTGTAGATCGCCCAGATCGATCCCCAGAGATCAGTCGACGCCGGCGAACCCTACGGATCCCTCGATCGCCTTTACGAGCTTCTCGCGTAATTGCTGGTAGCTATCATACGGCGGTAGGTCTATGCGGTTGAAACTGTAACAAATAATTGTTATTTACAAAATTATACATATATGTTGCAGGCTTCCTTAAACTGTGGTGGCCATTTATCATCACATGCCTATTTGCCTGCCTTTATAGCTGATAAGCAACAGCAGCATTCCTAAAGAGGGTTGACGTCAGGCAGCCGCCTTTTCACAACATTTTGCAAATCCTTTCCCTTTTCTCATTTCCTTCATGTTTTCGCGAACCCCGGGTTATTATAGCTAAGAATATAACCAAAAAACGCGAGGACGAAAGGGAGATCTTTCATTCGTTACATTTTGTCTTGTCTCTAATATTTTCTCGTGTCTAAAATAAAAATAAAACTCACCAAGTATGCGCCCTGGGGTAGTTATCGGGCGCGCCCCACTTCTCGATAGTGAACAACTGGGGTCCATTCGACCCGTAGAGTTCCTTGAACCCGTTCATTGGCACCCTCGATGTCCCAGTCACGAACTGTAGTAGACGAGATCGCATCTCGTTAGAGAATGATAGCACCACCTGTGAACAAATTAAGCGATCAGAGTTAGAGACTGAAATTCGTTTGTACAATGAGCTTTATTTGGGTAAAGAAACTATACACCTTTTTGCGGATACCCGCACTAGTTCTTTTAAGAGGCAAATCAAACGAATCCTCCGCTGACCTCGATAATTTTAAGCTTTTCCTATGATTGTATGATGATTGTTATTTTTGTATATGTTTATAAATACTGATTGTTTGTCACTGTTTACTTTTCGTACGTACGTACGTCATATTTAGTTAAGTAGTAGCGTTAGTTCCTAGCTATGTTTACAAAATTTGTCATGTTGTATGCACGTTTTTGGGTTCAGTCTAGATCGTAGTGTTATAGATTGTAACCTGTTGTATATGCCTATATATATAAATACATTCGTCATAATTGGTGTATGAATGATTCATAAGAGACGGAAGAGTTTGAAGTGGTGGTGGTGTAATGGTTAAGACGCCCGCCTGGGGATCGAAAGGTCTCAGGTTCGTATCCTTCTATACCAATCAGACTCATATATAGTTTGTCTGACTCATACATAGTTTTCATAGACCACCACTTGCTTCCGGTGAATGAAAACATCGTAAGGAAACTTGCACACTGGTTGACAGTTTAGTTCCCTAGTGCGCATGCAACTACCTGCCACTAGATGGCGATAAGTAGTCGTAAAAGTCAAGTCAGATGCCTTTAGGTGACTTGAATAAAAATCTGACACCAGTGTTAGCAATAACACACTCGATATGATGATGATAAGAGTCGGAAAAAGTGACAGAGAGCGAAAAAAATTATATCATGACACGTTCATGGAAGATGTTACGGCGGACAAAAAACTAATTTTCAACGAACTACATTTTTTTGGCATCGCTATATAATATACAATGGGCAAGATTAATTGATAAACCTCTCCAGTGTTGACAACCAACAGGACATAGAGCCGATTTGTGTTCTTCTCTTTCTTGACAGACTACCGGTGTTACTCACAGATTTCATGGCAGATTTGGAGTCAATTTAGTCTGCGATTTAGTGTTAGTGTAGTGTCAGGCTTGGATCAGATTTAGTGAACATTTCGTAAAATGTAGTATGTGATATAGTGTCCGGTTTAGTGCCAGTTTAATGTCAGAGTTGTTCAGTCAGATTAAATTAAAATGTTGTTTCAATTTAGCATAAGATTCAGCATTTGGTTTAATGTCAATTACGAGTAAGTGTCAAATTTAGTCACATTTAGTGATAATTTTGAGTAAATTTAATATCTGATTTAGTCTCTGTTTTGATGCCAGTTGAGTATCAAACTTGAGCCTGAAATAGTGGGTATTTAGAATCCAATTTAGGGTCACATTTGGAACAATTTAGGGTCACATTTGGATCAATTTACGGTCACATTTGGAGCAATTCGGGGTCACATTTGGACCAATTTAGGGTCACATTTGGAGCAATTTAGGGTTACATTTTAAGGACACTTCTGAGCACGAGCGAGAGCTCCACAAAGAGCGAGAAACACAATCGGCTCACCCTCCAGAACCACTGCACGACGATGTGGTTCGCGTGGTAGTCCCCCTTGTACAGCGTGTTGGCGCGCCAGTCGCGCACGTCGATGTGCTGGATCCCGCACAGCAGCAGCTCCAGCTCGTGCTCGTCGAATATCTTCAGCAGGTTGAGGGGCACCAGCGCCCCGAAACCTTCGAGGAACGCCGACATCTGCTCCTGGACTCGGCTCACGAAACGCCACTGGATCACCAATCTATATATATAAAACTCTTCCGTTACTGAGCGACTAACTAACTGACTGACAGACAACGTACAGCCGAAACTACTGGGCGTAGGAAGCTAAAATTTGCTGGCATGGTAGTTCCCTGGGGAGTGTAGGTGAGCTACTAAGAATGGATTTCCTGAAATTCCCACGGGAAACGCATTTTTATTCACATACGAAGTTGTGGGAAAAGCTGGTCTAAAATAATGTTTCGTTTGATCGCTTCCGAATGAGATTCTTTATGAAACTGTCATTTTAGACAAAAACTTTTATTGTCATCAGAGCGATCTTGTTTCATTAAACGCGTAATAAAAAAAATACCTTAAAATTCTGAAAATACGGTGTGTATTTACAACCTGGCTAACCCTATTTAAGAAAAAGTTATTGTTATATATTAGCTGAAGCTACCCTCAATAAGAGTATTACCTTCAATAGCTTTTCTAAAGCACCCTTAGTCGCCTCGTACGACATCCAAGGAGGAACTTCTTGGTTGACCTTTCTGCCGCAATCTGTATATGTATTGTACAACTAATTATATGATTTGTCACTCACTTTATATATTCATCTTTATTGTCATCGTCGACAGAGATATTAGCGCCCCCTGGCTTCAGCTCTCGCTGGATTGTCTTTCCAAACTGCTCCTCGTCCACGCTGAAGGTCAGGTCCAATTCTGATGGATCATTTTCCTAAAGAAATTACATAAGAAATTACAAAATTACATACCTAAAACTCCTTGCATACTAGCGCCATAAAATTACATTTTTACAAATTTATTTTATTTCTTAGCGTAATTTCGACAAAATATGCCACAATATGGTAATTATTTGTGTATAAAATAAAATGTATAAATGCATTCATATAAAGAAACACGATATCAGTATTACAGTAACATTTAGTGTTTTCTTTTTGTTCCCATTACAGTACAATTAAAACGTTAATTGACTCCAACATTTGTGACGTCACTTGTGCCCACTTATAAGCCCCCATATAATTAATTTTGACACGTGAAAAAAGTATCTCATTTGACTTGATAGCAGCTACCCTGATTTGATAAAGGATTTTATTAGAAAGTAGTTTTCCATGAATAATACTCACCCTAATCCACATAAGGGAATTGTAGTACTCGAGATCAACGGATTCCATATCTTTGAGATCTATAGCTTTGTTGAGCATCATCTTATAGAACGGACGGATGAAGAATGCTGCAACAAATATTGTATTCGTTGCCATATTTGAAGAATAATAACACAGAACATTACACACTTGTATGTGAGGATATACATATATCCTAACAAACTTTCGCCTTTATAATATAGTTAATAGGATTACAGTATATTGTTTTCCCCGTGAATACAGTCATTTTGTAGCATTAAAAAATAAATAAATAATATTTAATCAATACTGATTATCTGAGCGACATGACGACTAAAATCGAATTCAAATAAATATATTATTTGCACTTTATTATTTAGTCTTGTCACAAAAGAAGTATTTGCCCAGCAGTGGGACACGTAAACACGTAAACATATACAAAAAATACATCGGGGCTTAAGAGTCTCGCTTTCTCAAAAAATCGGGCGGTGACCACGGGCTGGTCGCTTACCATCAAGTGCCCTGCATACTCGTTTTCCCACTATATTTTAAAAAACAAAAAAACCTTAATTTTCCTTGCGGCGTTTTTATTTTTCTATTGCCTTGGTCTAGTTCTGACTTATTTCATTATTTTTAAGATACTTTTCTGTTTTTATTCTCCTTACTTCTTTATGAGCTGTAGAATCTTGCGGTGTTTGCTTACCATCAGGCGACCTGCATGCCCGTTTGCCCACGCTATATTATAAAAAAGTGATATCTCACCATCTAGAAGTTTCCCATGATAGACCGCCATGCCGGCGACCCTCCCTATGAACTTGAAGTAGGACAGGTGCTCCTCGTTGCACACCCCACTATTGGGGTTGATCTGCAGCGTGTAGTTGTCCATCGCCGAGTACTCGAACAACCCGTAGTAAGGGTTGAACATCTCCTTTGAAAGGAGGAAGAACCATTCGCGAGCCAGGCCGCCGTAGTCTGCATGGGTAATGCATAAGTTTTTCTTAGAGAAATTACATTTTCATTTCTATTCTACGACACAAGTTCTCTGTGTGCGTGGATTTTGGCGCTACCATAATAAATAGTAATGTTGTAATTTTTTTTTCTTATAAGTAGTATTATCTATAAGGATAAGTGTTTGTGGGTGAATTTCACGAGCGTTTTGAACGCCGCCGCGGGCTCTCATTAGTGTTTATTAAATTGTTACCACGCACAGTAATCAATTTATTTGCCCTATTTTATAAATAAGTAAAGTACTGGTGCATATGATTCTTTTTCAAAAAGAAATCGGACTCTTTAACGAAACGCTACACGCCGCATTGAAACGCTCGTGAAATTCACCCTTGTGTGATTGTGACTTTGTGAGTTTTAAGACGGATAATCTCCGAGACTACCGAACCGATTTCAAAAATTCTTTCACCATTAGAAAGCAGCTATATTATCCAAGACTATAAGCGATTATTTTTTGTTTTTTTATTTATTTTATCTCAAAATTCCTACGGGAGCGAAAACCCGGACAACATCTAGTTATTGATAAGTTTAATCGGTTTGTGTATGTTAGTGAAGAATGTATTTATTAAAAAAAACTCACCAAGGCCGACTTCTGACTCGAACTCGACCCACAGCTTTGTCTTGAGCAGCTCTATGCGGCTGACGGAGCTGATGATGCGATACGAGTCCTCCAAGATGGAGTTCCGACGGACTTTGATTTCGAACTTGTTGGGAACATTGCTCTAGAATTGTGAATATCATGCAAGTTAAACTCCTCATAAATCGGATTATTTCACAGTTCAAATTGATCCTTGATTGACCTCATAAATCGGATTATTTCACAGTTCAAATTGATCCTTGATTGACCTCATAAATCGGATTATTTCACAGTTCAAATTGATCCTTGATTGACCTCATAAATCGGATTATTTCACAGTTCAAATTGATCCTTGATTGACCTCATAAATCGGATTATTTTACAGTTCAAATTGATCCTTGATTGACGTCATAAATCGGATTATTTTACAGTTAAAATTGATCCTTGATTGACCTCATAAATCGGATTATTTTACAGTTCATATTAAGGACCTTGTATCTAGATTTTAAAACTTATGTGTGTCGCAAACATATGGACGTGATTGGAGTATATATAAATTAGGACAAATCACACAGATTGTGCTAGCCCCAAAGTAAGTTCGAGACTTATGTTATGGGATACTAACTCAACGATACTATACTTTACAACAAATACGTATATAAATAAACATCCAAGACCCGGACCAATCAGAAAAAGATCATTTTCCATCATGACCCGACCGGGGATCGAACCCGGGACCTCTCGGTTCAGAGGCAAGCACTTTACCACAGCGCCACCGAGGTCATGTGCACTGCTGCACTGAACCTATCTTTACTATGAAGCGTAGTGTCAGGTGGCACGCTCTAAGTATTATGACCAATTATTATAGATTTTTTTGGATACATTTTAAAATTCGATTTTTTATGTTTTGACTATGCACATATTATCAGTAATAGGTACTGATAGCCCCATTTTATGCATAATTAAACAATTTTGGGTGTATTGTATATGCGTTATAATTTTAGAAAATAAAATAAACAAAAACTTATATAAATCAACTTACCGGCTTGCGTAACTGACTCTTGAGATACTCGTATTTCCGCTTGTAGTCCCGCGAGTACGGCACGGCGGGGCCCGCTATCTGCGGATTGGACAGTCGGGGGTCTTCCCACTGCGTCGTCCGGGTATCTAGACAATTCATATAATTGTTATAACATACTATAAACAGGAAGAGGAGATAGGGGTAGACCTGTCACTATTTAACCACAATAATCCATTCAACACGCTAAGCACAAATTCAGCTTCAGCTGTAATATTAATACGAATACAATGATACTAAACATAAACAAAGGACAGTTGAAATAACACGCTAGGCGTTAATTCCATTCAACACGCTAGGCACAAATTCAGATGTCACCGTGTAATCTTAACAAGACAAAATGGGGATCAGAGACAGTAGTAACAAGACTCGCCTTTTGGCTGTAAGAAATCGCTACACGCGGTTAAGTCCGCCGCAACATATACAATGTAACTTGTATTAATTTCATATTCATATATTTTCGGGCAAAAAAGTTGTTACAAATAAATAAACAAAAAAGACTAACTGTGATCAATGAAGAATATTCTCCCATCAGTGTGTACCCTCTCCTCCCAGCCTTCAGGCAGCGGGCCTAGTTCGTCAGCAGGGCCAGCGGACGCCGCCGACGCACTCGGCAAACTTGACGCACAACCTATGAAATTAAACAAATATAAAAATATGCCGGTTATTTTGGGTGCGGAGCCACACTATTATATAATAATGTTATACCTGTTCGGGGATCTATCCATGTCGTCGTTTTTTTATTATGATCGATGAAGAATATCCTTCCGTTTGGTGCTTTTTGCATCGTCCATCCTGGCGGTAGCCCTGGGAGATATTAAGAAACTTAGATAGAGATATTAGAAATAATGTTAAAATTATATTAGTGATTAATATAAATGTGTGGTTACATTTAGTGATAATGGACAAAGGCATCTAATGTACACATTCGTAAAAAAAATATGATCTCTTCTAATACTAAGAAAAATGTTTATTAGCGGAAATGCCAAGATTGTTGAGTAGCTCTCCAGCAATACGCTAGGAGTTTTTCCGGCATATAGCAATGACCTAAGTTAGTAAAACATATTGTAACAATAGTACTCAGGACATCAGGATTTTTAATTTATAATACTCACCGTCACTGTTGGGCAGATTTTGACTCTGATTACTGCTCGCGCTACTGCTCCGAGTGCTTTCAGTCGATCCGTCTGTCTCATCCTGCCAAACGCCGAAACTTTAATTTCCCTAATTACTACGTGTTTCTACTTGATCCATTTGCAGGAATATCTACCATAATACAATGGCTAAGGAACTTTGTGATTGTTGAAAAAAGTACAGTTTTGAGTAATCATTCTTCGGAAAAATATGAGCAAATTGTTTAATCTACGTAGTTGATGGATAATTCCTTACTGCCATTCTTAACTGGAAAGCCGTCAGGCAATGTTCATAATTGTGAACATTTCAGTTTATAGGATTACATAATTATTCTGTCTAAATCTTACTAGCTTGCTAAAATGCGTCTACTATATCAATAATATAAATATACCTTATTATGAATAACTATACAAAATCTTAGCTATTTTAAAAAATGTTAAATATTATAGAATAAAATAGAGTATAGTGTTTTTTTAAATTTTTAAATATTTATATCACTTTCTTGTTAATTTAATTAAGAATTAACAGTCACAATTTAAATACTATGTTTAATATGCGCACATTCATATCTATCTTACTATATTATGTAACTATACTATATGTGTAATATAAATCTACTACCTAAAGTATAATTTGTAAATATCATACGATAAATGTAAATATAGTATACTATCTACCCATTCCTTAAACGAAAAAGCACATATAGCTCAAGCATATACAATAAAAAGCATGGCACGAGCTGTCAAACAACTGTCAGATGAGCGTCAAACTGTCTCACAAAACACAGAAAGAAAAAACAAAAAGTTTAAAACCAATTTCCAAGAAATAATAAAAATTGATTCTAAAAACAAATTATATTTTTTGTGCAAGTCCAAGAATTATGTTTAAGACGTGTCAATTTCAACCTGTAAAACAAACCTATTTGTTAGAATTGTTATTGAATATTGCCAATTTTGAGTCTGTACAATTGACGTGTCAAAAGACGGTGTCAAGGACTAGGTTGAATTTGTTAGGACAGGTAGATTTGTGTCAAGCGGAAGGCATATATGAACCCAATTCACATAAATGATAATAAAAATGGAAATGCAGCTTTTGAATCCCCATCTCTATGCTCCAGGACATTTTTCTTATATTTACTATTTCTGATAATATATATAATTTGGAAGAGAATCTAGATACTGGTTGTAATATACTGTAATAATATGTTAGAGAAAGTCTGTAATTAGTGTTTTTTTTCACAAAAAAATAAATAAAAATATCAATAAGAACATTAACTTGAAAGGAAAATTTATTTTATTACTTACTTACGAAACCCGAGTGTAACCATTTTATAAAACATTTTTTTAAAACAAAAAAGATTATCCACATGGCCTAATCACAGATAAAATCCAGAACTCCACCAAAAAGATCCAATTAAAATTTCGACATTTTTGAAATATACACGTTCCACTTGCCATAAAAATACAGGAGATGTTCACGATGGCCGCAAGCGGGCTGTGGTTAGAGTAAGCACTTGTGGACATCACAATAGGCTGTTGTTCCTCACGCTGCCTCATAGACAATTTCCCAAAGCACTCCGTGAAGCGTGTGGGGTGACGCGAAATGTATGCGATATGCCTGCCTTCTTTTTATAGAATTATATGAGTTTGTGACCTGAATTATGGAAAAATGTCATATGATTCATGTTGGTATAACAATATAGACATAAACGCGACTTAACATGCTACGCGCTAAAATTATGCCACCAGTTGTTTTGAATTCAAGTGGGATTTTTGTTCGCATAAAAGCGCCATGCGTTTTGCGCCCCCGTTTGAGTACAATTTGAACGCAACACGCTATGCTATTTTTATCGCGCAGTAAACTTATGAAAAAATATTAATTACATATCACCATTGAGTATCGTGGAATAAATATATAAAATTTTGCTCTACGCCTAAACTATGTTATATTTAGGCGTACAATGTTAAATTTATTAAGGTTTTGGAGGAGATCCACCGTCACCGAAAAATATATGGTCATATTTGACTTTAAAAAAATTTTTTACAAGTTAGTAGCTTCGTTACGAGTCAAACTACGTAATCAGCGATATACAGTATAGTAACTAGCTCTATATACAAATGTAATGTGATCTAAATGGTCCCAGCAAAGCGTGTCTGTACATTCCTCGTCACACCCGCGCGCCCAGACTCACCTCAGACTCGTCCGTATCGGTCGACGTCCGTCTTCTTCGTGAGGTCGGTGACCTCGCGGGACTAGCGCCCCCTGTCGGCGTACTGAAATGATTCTCATCGAACGTCAACGCGTCCTCAGCTAAATCTTCAATTACCTCAGTTTCTTCTGTATCATCTAATTCAATTTCCCCATTTTGTATATCTATATTATCCACATTTTCTGATTCAGTAATTTCTGTCTGCACGTTTTGTACGTTCCTATTTTCAACTTCAACAATTCCTACAGTCGTTTCTACATTTGGTTCAGTTTCATTGTCATTAGTTTCTCCGTTTATGGCATTTGGGGCGTCACCGTCGACATCGTCTTGACTAGAAGCCGCGTTATCACAAACAGCTTGAGCATCATCACTTTCATTTGTTTCGTTGTCATCGTCACTTCTCTGTATTCTAACAGTAACAGTTTCGTTGGCGCACACAACGTCGTCTTGATCTTGGTTATCTCTTAAATTATTATCACAGTCAGTTTCATTACTTATACTAGTTGGTTCACCCGTGCCCTCTTGTGTTTCATCTATGTCATTGAGTTCCGGAGATCGTATTGGAGTAGAGTAAGGAGTTGCGTCAGGCGAGTTAGTGTCACCGCTTCTATTGCTTACATCCTCCTGTCAGAGATTTATATGATTATGCACCCACAAACTTATGTCTGCAGAATGCTTTTAGCTGCACATATAAGTTTGCATACCACTCGAATAAGATCTTTTTTTAGTGATTAATTTAAAGATCTTACTATAGTGTTGAGTGTAATTTCTCGCGTGCTTAGAATTGTCTATGACAGTGAGGACAACACAATGGATGTCAGTTTTGCGCCCATGACCCGTTGGCACCGGATTAGTATCGAATGATGTTCTATGAGTTTATGTGTAACTGTGTACCCATATTTCAAGTTTTCGGACCAATGACTGTAGATTATTAAGAATATATTTTAAAACGATTGTTTATAACCTTATGAAGCGTTGTATACCCACACGAAGCAGTGTGGTTATTTTAAAATGGCAAAAAAAATACCATTAAACAATAACAACAGTAAAGCACTGAAATGTAAAATTATAATTGTATAATTGGGTAACTTAAGTTAGGTAAGCAAAAACGCAGAAGCAGTAGTTATAAATAATAATAAAGATAAGACATGAAAAATTTGGAAAACACGTTGTAACTTCTGGTTTGATACCAAATACTTTTTTGTAATAAATCGAAAATGAGTACACAGCGTAAACATCCAATTTAATTAGTTTTAGTTACTCGCTAAAGCCCATGCTTTATTATAATATTGATAATTCCCCCTTCCTGGACAAAGTCAAAAAAATAAAACTTCATAATGAAAATCAAGTAAACCAAGTCTAAAGAATCAAAAGTAAAAATGTGCGAAGGCGAATATGATCTAAAATTATACAGTTAAATTAGACATGGTCAAACTTTACATCATAAAATATGTCTTACGGGTTAGATTTTTTACAGTATGTCCCAATGTTTTAATGTAACAATCGTTCAGTATAAGTTTTGTAGTCTAGTCTAACTCGTAAGACTTAATATTTTCTATGTCATCCCCGATATACCTACTGGAAGACGCCATCTTAATCATGCATAACTATGCAGTTGTATAAACATTTATACCATTGAACATGCAAGAGAGTGGGCTAGTACCCTTAAACATTTGCCTCGAAGCGAAATTTTGAAAACATAAATTATTGTTACTTTGGAGACACAAAGGATGGATTTCAAAACAAGATCGTAATATTTAATTTAGAGATACTTATTTTAGAGACTTTCATATTCGACCTAAAATAATAAGCATTTATATCCCGTTAGTTTTCATAAAACTATGTATAAATTACGTAATTAATTTGTAATGTACATTGTGATGAACGACATGTGGTATTTTTTAAAATCACAATAAATGTGATGTAATTTATTAACAAATTTATTTGTGCCTCCAAAATCTAGTAAGTTTCAATGCATGCGATATAGAATATATGCTATATATGTATATTTAACCTTTGTTTTCAAAAATGCATTATTTGTGTATTGATTTGAGAATATTACCCTTAAAAATGTAACTGCATGCACGACACGAAAACAGTTTTAAAACATGTATATCAATGTTATATTATTTTCAAATATAACAATCCGAAATAAACTCAATTGAATCCATATTCAAATGTATCGTGTACGAAATTGGCGAAAATTTTATACCATTGGTAATATCAATATTTTTATCACAAATCCCATCCCATTTTGCACAACCTATATTTTGCCATCTTGATCATTATTATAATTTTAAAATAAAATTTGGAACAAGTTCCAATTAACTTTTGTATTTCCAAATTTTGTAATTAAATTGTAAAATATTTCAAATTGCTTTACTTCACTTAAATTATAGATTTTAAAATATTTTAAAAGTCTATATAATATATACTATCTCGCTTTAAAATATTCACAATGATAATAATAAATTGTTCCCAATGATAAAGAGTTAAAGCACATACCTGGTGCTGCGAAGCCGAAGGACTGGAGGTGTGTTCCTCGTCCGCGGAGATGTGGAACCGCCGCTGGAACTCCGTCGCGGCCGTCTCCATGCGTTCCGCTTGCGACTCCGTGCTTTGCATACGACTGTGGAGCGACCGGTATGCGAAGTTGTTTACTCATTCAACATAATTGTTCCAAGCAAAAACATACTTATAAACAAATTAATTATTTAATGCTAAAAGCATTCTCGCCCAGCCATTTGGAGGAAAAGATAAAATATGCTGCGCATAAAAGTATAGTTAAGTCCTTTATGTCAATAAACTTACGAAATTTAAATATCATACAGATTTGGCATGTTTAGAATATAGAAGTAAATATAGATGTAGAATATTTTCTAAAAACAAAATGTTTGTAAGTAAAAAATAAGAAATGCCACTTTGGCATTTCTTATGATTTTATTATTGTAATGTCTTCGTATCATATTCAGAGTTAGTAAGTTTATTTACCTAAAGGACCCATGCCATATATATGACGCCGCCATTTCCATTAACCAATCTTCTTTTCTCATAATACACCACGTGTGATGCATTTATACTTAAAAAAACACATATTAAAACTCGCCTAGCGTATAGTACACGCTAGGCGCGTATTTTCGACTAAATATTAAACTCACGTGAACGTAGGTCGCTCCCACTGCGTGGACCTCTCGATGTGGTTCACATAGTAGGTCCGTCCGTTGGCGTCCTGGCGCTCCTCCCAGCCTGGAGGTAACGGATCTCCTCCAATGGCCTGAAACAAATAAACTGACATTAAATACCAACGTCCAAATTGTATTAATTTAAAATATTCTCATAAACATTTCAGCTATACGTGTGAGAAACTTTTGAAAGATTCCCTATTTGGGAGTCGTACTTACTATGAAAATACATTGTAATTTAAACCAAATCAAAAATGTCAAATTAAACTCAATTGGGATAATAGAAAGCTCTGCTTTTACTCCTCATTTACTAACAAAAATAGTTAAATAAAAAAAAATAAAAAATAAATCATATCACACAAACATTTGAAATTGGCGCGTCTGTCTTAAATGAACGATCGAAAAGGCTGGAGATCTTTAACTCAAAATAGTAATAAAAAGATTTAAGACTTTTTAACCATCACAATGAAGCTACACTTTGACAGCAGCTTTTCTAAAAAGGGCGCAACGCCAGTGCTGTTTTCAATTTATTTATTTTTTCTATGATAAAAACCTTGTGATCAGCCTTATTAATTTATTTTCATTGCATTACATATGCATGTGACTTAATTATATTTATAACAACCATCATGGCTATGAGCAGATGCATGCATGTTGTATGATTTTTAAGGTGCAAGTAATTTCCAAATGGAAATATTTCAATTTATTAGGTGATTTTTGTACGCGGAAACACGCCTCGCGTGTCACGCAATCACTGACGAAGTTTCGTAAAACACCGATGCGCGTTTTTAGCAGTCAACGTATTGTAACTTTGTTGTAATGACTAAAATACTCTAAGACTTTCCGATCACTAATCTAAAAGCCATAAACTTAAAACCAAATATATTCTCATGCAATCCCCACGGGTACACATGTGTAAGGTTTTAGTATAAACGTAACAAAAGCTTGTTTACCACATGGCAGAAGCTACGCCATAGTAGTAGTATTATTTACTGCCAATAACCGTAACAAAGCAAAATAAATAAATAAATAAAATATAGGTATGTAATTACAAAATCTATATATTCATATAGACATTACTTCTGGAATTGTTCTGAAAATGTAATTAAAATACGTAATCGATGAAGTATATTGTACATTTTCACTTTTTAACCTAAAAAATAAAAATAAAAATCGCGTGCAAATATATATTTTTTTAAATATATAAAGCGGATACCAGTAATTCACAGACAGCTACGCGAAGGCAAGCTAAGCTATAAACTGAAAATAACATACAAAATGTGAGGCATCGACCATCTCCCAGTCGTCGCCGGTAAAAGAGGGGATTGTCCGCTCCGCGCCCTCCGATACCTACCCACAAACTAGAACTGTATCACTATCGGCACGACGAAGCGAAGCGACACCGACATATCAAAACTACTTATATTATGATATACACAGACAATACTAAAGACATCACGTCCTATCGATTTCACTTTTACAAAAAACAGAAAAGAAAAACGTGTAAATTGAAGAAATATACAAGAATCGAAACAGAGATTGAAAATTGACGACCTCGGTGGCGCAGTGGTAAAGTGCTTGCCTCCGAACCGAGAGGTCCCGGGATCGATCCCCGGTCGGGCCATGATGAAAAATGATCTTTTTCTGATTGACCCGGATCTTGGATGTTTATCTATATATGTATTTGTTATAAAATATAGTATCGTTGAGTTAGTATCCCATAACACAAGTGTCGAACTTACTTTGGGGCTAGCTCAATCTGTGTGATTTGTCCTAATATTTTATTTATTTAGAGAGCTAAATATCTTCTGTCTCTTACTGTGTAACGCCTTATCGTGTTTGCCGCTTTGTATGAATAATGTTCTATTTCAGTCGGCTACGCCAGCTCGTTGTTTTTAGTTTTCTTTGTTTTTGACTTACTTAATATCCACTATCCATCCATACTAATATTATAAATGCGCAATTCTGCCTGACTGTCTATCTGTCTGACTTTTGTGTTTTTACGACCGCTGGACCAATTTTGATGAAATTTAGTATGCATGTAGTTAAAGACCATCTACTTTTTTTCCAAAATTCAACTCCCAAATGACTATAATGGAAGATGAAAGTTTGTATGAAAATCGTCTGTTCCGCTTTCGCAGATAAAATCAAGCGGGCGAAGCCGCGGGCAAGAGCTAATTAAAAACAAACGAAATTATTTTGACGATTCTATACTACTGTAATAAATACTTTATTAATGTATATGATGTATTAAATTATATTTCATGACACATTTGGTTGGAAATATAAAAATAAAAGCAAATTAAACTTCTACATAAAACGGTCATAAAGCTATCACGGAAGGAAAGCAACAAAGACAAAAATAACTACCTACCATACAATAAAACCAATATTACCATTATCACTATCACTACACGGTGTATACTACACACTATATAAAACAAAGTCATTCTGTCCCTATGTATGCTTATCTTTAAAACTACGCAACAAATTTTGACACAAGTTTTTTATTAGATAGTGTAAATCCTAAAAAAGGGTTTCGTGTTTATTTATCATGGTTTTACCCGAGCAACGCCGGGATGGGCTTCTAGTCTATAATAAAATGAGCAACGGAAAGTCTTAAGCGAGTCCTTAAGGTAGCATTTCTCGTAAATTTTGTTTACACAAAGAACACATGTTAAAAAAACTGCGTACATAACAAGATGATAAATACACATACGTAGTTGACAAGGTCAGAGAATTGTAAAAATATGTACAATCTAGATAAGATGGATATATATAGGATCATTGTGATAATTCATAGACTGTACAGCTGGATACGAAGATTTAAAGTTGGTTGGGAAGACCATTTTCCAACCATCATAAAAAACTTAAAATTTTTTAACAACTTTTATTATATAGTGATCACCATAAACGTAATATTTAATGCAGTAGCTGTCGAACAAATATATGTTTCTTTGCGAACATTTTAACAAGTCGTGATGTCACTTCTAATGTCATTTAATACGGAGCGTTTGGACGAGTCGAAAAATGTGTGATTTTATTTTTGTCATATCTTTAAAAGGATTGTCATTATCACAGTATTTTTTTTACTTATGTATCTATTAATAAACGCCTTCGAATGAATAGTCAAAACAAATATGAGTCAACTAGCCTATATCATAGCCTATATTATAGTATATAGTATATAAAAAGACTTACCGGCTGCACCGTCTGCCCCTGCTGCGGCGAGGGCTCCACCAGCTCCCAGTCGTCCTGCGTGGGCGAGGCGGCGTCCTCTGCCCCGGGCTCCCCCACGCGGCCCACGAGCGCCGCGTACACCTCTATGTATCCCCGGACGCGGGACCGCGCGCTGGAATCGTGGCTTTACATTCATTCGTTTGGTATTTGTGAAAACAAAAAAATGGTTAAACAGTTTGAGAATCCGATTCTTGTCGGTTGAATGTTTTCCATTTTACTCTGTTCCCTGCCATATTTTATGGGTGTGAGGAAAAATTGAAGCTAGAAGAGCAAAGCGAACCTCATTTAGATTTCCTTTTCTTTTATCTTTTCCCTTTCAAAAAGCCAATAAAGACATGATCTGAGATGAAACAAAAGGTAAGAGGCAGAGGTCATGTCATTTAGGGGGTAAAATGGTAGAGAACAGATTAAAACAAAAAGGTAAGGTTGACTAACATACATAAAAAAAGTTCGCGACTAATTAAAAACCATTAATTTTGCTAACATTTGACACACAAAGAATAGGACTTATAAGTATCTCTATAATTAAACACAGGGTAAGTTTATCCTGAAATTATTACGAGAGTAAAATTATAAAAGCAATCAAAGCTTTTCCAAAATCGCACACAACATCGAAATAGTTCCTCACACACACACAAAACACACATTGAGAGGTAAGATTGACATTGCACAGACAGACAGACATACATTGTGTGTGCTAAAATAAGACGTAAAGTAATAGAAAACAATTCTAAAATATAATTAGAAGTATGGGGTTTCGAAAACACACTGTTACATACAATATAGCAGCATAATAGACTAGAATAGAATAACATTTTAGTACGGTTGTAAATATTGGAAAGGTTAAACAAAAAGAAATTTTCAGGCGTGGATATGTAACGTCTGTTGCTGGCAACACAAAGTAGATTTATTGTTTTTTAATTTTTATAAGGTTGTCACTCTGAAATTTTTCGGCTACGGAGTCTGTCATTCGTGACAGAAATAATATAAAAATAAAATACATTTACACAACAATCGTCTTTGGTAACTCCAAAGACGTAAGATCCTAACAACGTCAGCAGACAACGGGCATGTTAGGAACCAACACTGTTTCAATGAGTTTCTTTCGGCATTTCTTCTCGGCAGTGGTCATCGTAAATACTAGTAGTTTTTGAGTAATACAATTTGACGAAAAAACAGTTAAGCTCTAACTTCAGAATTTTTTACTTTAAACTTTGATATCTCGACGCATTCTTGATTCTTGAGACAAAAAGAGTTCCAGAGAGAAAGAGAATCCTTTCGAGGCACGGAACCTTAAAACACATTTGCCTATCAATGTAGCATCAACACTTCCCACAACACATCCACGCCCGAGAAACCGAAAATAAAAAAAAAAAGAAAAGCGCGGCCACACGCACACGCATGCTCTACTTACACGGACCTGCGCGGGCGCAGCGGGTACTTGGCGGCGGGCGGGCGCGCCTGCGCGGCGCTCTCGCTCGCCACCGCCGACAGCGGCACCTCCACCATGCCCAGGAAGTCGTCGCGGGTGAGGCGGTTCTCGTCGAACACTTGGATCAAAAGCTTGTGCTCTTGAGGCTTCACCTATAGATCATTATGTCAGTGTGCCGTTTCCGTAATTTTGAATTAGATTCCTTAACAAATTGTATGACTCTAGTAGTTATTTCCAATCTAACACTCCGATATAATTTAAAGCATAATGTATATACGCATACTAATATGATAAATGCGAAAGTCTATCACTCTTGTCTACCTGTTCCGCTTTCACGGCTAAACCGCTGGACCGATTTTGATGAAATTTTGTATGCACGTAGCTAAAGACCCTCGTTCAAACATAGGCAACTTTTTTTTTTGCAAAAATCAACACCCAAATGTTTATAATGGGGTGTCAAAGTTTGTATGAAAATCGTGTTTATTCCGCTTTCGCTGATAAATTCATGCCATGATATGTTTCCAAAAAAAATATTTGTGATGATAACAATTAAAAAATCACACAATAAGGAGTAATCGGCCATTGTATGTAAAAATACATTGCATCGCAATAAAAGTGTTATTATCGTGTGAATTATCTTATGTTTATAATCTCTACAACACACTTAATGATTTGCATTTGAACGTTAGTACAATTACGTATGTTTCTGATATGCTATGCCTCCGAAAATTTACTTCAAAATGCGATAAAACGTGCTTGTAATTATTGGTACAACATGGTAGATCTACCGAACACCAGCTCCGCACTGTCGCCGAACTCGGACACACGCCGACGTGAATGCGTGAACATTGCGTAGTTGGTATGAGTGCTATTATTTACCGCAATGAAAAATCAGCAATGTATATCGAACCGCCCAAAGTTTGGCGAACTGTTCCGACGACAGTGTGGAGCCGGTAGAATACTTAGTCAAATAAAAATTTAATCTTCAATATAAACAATGTGTGTGTACATTTATTTATGTATGTGTAAATTGTTAACTCATACACATATTTTGACTGCAATATATTTGACACATATAAACTTTATACATATAGTATAGATACTCACCCTGAATACAAACTCCTGATTCCATACTGGATTCAATGTCTGAAACGGAAAAAATTTAAACATTGTCAAAAGTTATATATTTGCAATACAGTTAATAAGAAGACAAAACTAAATAATAAATTATTATTATTTAGTTTTATGATGTTGCCTCTTAGCTGTCAAGGCTTCCTATCCTTTAGTCGCCTCGTACGACATCCGCGGGAAGGTACGAAATGGTCCAAAGGGCAGGAGTTAAATGCCGTTATGGCTACCTTGGCTCCATGTCATTAAGTCCGATACATAAACAATAGGGAGATCCATGTGTCATGGGATTCGCCTCAGTTTGGGAGGTTAAGCGAGCGAGCGAATCGTGCTGGTATCAGCGCGATTCGCTCGCTCGCTTAACGCGCGAGTGATTCCCGCGTCCCGCGCGTCATTCGCCTCAGTTTCAACGAAGTTTAACGCCTGGCGTCTACGTCAACCAAAACCGTTGGACTGTGCTTACATTAAAAAAAATGTTACCCAATGTTACCTTTTTCTTGGTCTTCGTGAGGAATGTCTCGATGGTGACGTCACCCTCGACTTTCTGCAGCTCGACGCGCACATAAGGATCGCTGGGAAAAGCAAAAGTAATGATTAAGTTTTAACTTGCTACGGGCACAGAGTACAGCACGGACAGATTACCTTTTGAGGGTAAATTTCACGAGCGTCTTGAACTCCACCGCAGGCTCTCATTAGTGTTTGTGAAGTTGTACCATACACAGTAATCAATTTATAATCGTATTTTATAAATAAGTAAAGTACTGGCATAATGTAAAATAAATTTTATAAATGTTTAATTTACAAAAAAAAAATATTCTTTATTAAAAAATATATATGCCAGACTAATGAAACGCTACACGCCGCGTTCAAACGGTCGTGAAATTCACCCTTGACCGCTCTCAAGTTTCCACCATAGATAGATTTTACCATAGATAGGTACCATAGATACCATAGATACCAAGTGGAAACTTGAGAGTCAAAAGCTAATCTGACCGTTTTTACACTCCAACCAAACTATATATGTATACGAAATTTCAAGAAGATTGCATGAGAGGTTAAAGCGTGAAGAGGTAACAAATTTACTTTCGCGTTTATAGTATTAGGACTATTATACTTATACGGAACGGAGCTTCGGGAGCTTCATTCCCTCGGGAATTTCAGAATTAAAATACCATATGAGTTGTACCAGGTTTCTTTGAAACTATATATATGAATGAAATAATGAATGAATGACTTTATTGCTTTAAACGTGGTGCAATAGGTGGTATGTATAACATTCAGGTTTCACACATTAGTAATTTCTGACATGCAACAGACAGTTAAATTTGTCAAATTAAATTAAGTACAATGATGTCAAATTTAATTAAATTACGTTTACTCTATTATGTCAGATTTTATGGTCAATTAATTCTGAACTATACCAAATTTAATCGACATCCGTTCAGAAAATTTTGCACACAAACGTCCGCATTAGCGTTTGGCAACCCAACAAGAAGCTCTTAAATTACCTATTAGAAGAAAACTCACAAAGTGCAAAGATACACTTGACAACACCCACATTACTTTTGGCCATTGTGTAACAGTCACAGCATCAATAGTATAGTTGCAGATCAAGGTTGATCAATTGCGCTAATTGGATCAATTGTTGATCGTTGATATTGTATAATTTATTATATTGTAAATTTTTTGAACTGCTAAAAAAATGGTTAGGTACCTATATTCCATTTGTTTATGTGGACATATTAATAACATTTAACCATTATTTAACACATACAAATGCAAAAAATCTTACGATGTCTCTGTATATTTATATTTTACAAATCAATACCATGCATGACAAATATATATATTTAAATCTATACTATTATTATAAAGAGGTAAGCGTGTTTGAGGCGGGTAATGTCCAAAAATACCGAACCGATTTAAAAATTCTTTCACCATTAGATAGGTATATTATCCAAGATTGCTATAGACTATATTTAATCTCAAAATTCCCACGGGAGCGAAGCCCCGGGCAACATCTAGTTTTATAATAAGTCAGAGTAATCAGCGTGGCCACATGGTCGAACACCGTTTCAATAGGCAATCTTACTCGACGAGAATGTCCAGTACGAGACACTTCTTTCTACGCGTCTGCGTAGACTCGTATGCGTGATATAAACGTGTCTGAAACTTCCAAACAAAATTTGTCTTTCGCTATAATGAGTAAGGAAGTGCCGGCTACACACCATCGCCGAACTCGGACAGATGCAGACACGATGCGTGAATATTGCGTAGTGTGTATGAGAGCTTTTATTTACCGCAATGATAAATAAATAAATTAATTAATTAAATAATAAACAGATTGAGCTAGCCCCAAAGTAAGTTCGAGACTTGTGTTATAGGATACTAACTCAACGATACTAGATTTTATAACAAATACATATATAGATAAACATCCAAGACCCGGGCCAATCAGAAAGAGATCATTTTCCATCATGACCCGACTGGGGATCGAACCCGGGACCTCTCGGTTCAGTGGCAAGAACTTTACCAATGCGCCACCGAGGTCGTCAAAAAAAAACCAGCAATGTATCGGCGAACTGTACCCGCTTTAACGTACAGAGCGCATTTATGGTCATAATTCGAGATTCGTCAAACCTTATATGATTCAGTATCGCGGTCACGCCTGTCTTATCACTCCATGGGTGTATGAAAATGACGTCATTTCGACGTCGTCTATTACGTCTATACTAATGTACCTACCTACCTTGATTTACGCCCTGTGACGATATTCGATGGTGGCATAATATGAAATCTATATACTTATAATAAAACTACTTATAAGTGGACGTCTGTACATATATTTAAGAAAAAAATATTTGTGGGTCTTTATGGGACGAATTGAAGTCAAAACAGTTTTATCTGTCTGTATTTTTGTTCGCGCATCACGCAAAAACTACTGCACAGAATTCGATGCGCTTGTCACAGTTGTATACCGATTGGTTTATTTTAAAATCTCCCGTTGCTTCGAACCGGATGATACAGACGTTGACGTTGAAAACACTCGAACAGAGTTTCTTTGATTATATGTTTAAAAGGGAAAAATCTTGTAATAAATAATTGATAAGTATATGTGATACTGTAGGCAATATTTCTAGATTTGTGTTTAAATATTAGAAAGGAGTTAATCGAGCTAAATGCCAGTCACAGCAGTTGTACTTATATTGATAAGGATCAATGAACTGTGACGCACATTTGACTATACCAGCAATTACCCGTGTCCCTGTAATATGCTCTGGTGAAAGTAGGGGCGGCTCATTGTCTAGTCTAGCGACTGCTTCGGCCCTTATATGGTGAAGGAACGATATATTTAGCACAGCGCATCATGATAAATTTTGCCTTTAATTATTTCGTTTGAAATAAGTTTATTGCATAAGAAAAAACAAAGATACAGGAAACAGAAAATGCACCATAAAACGGCGGACTTATCCCATGGACTTATCCCATCGAGTCACGCGACATTCGAAGCACATAGGGCAAAAGAAGCAATAGGTACAACAAAAGAAAGGAAGTTCCTCTTAAATCATATCTATAACTCTGGGTTCAATTGGTTAATCGACTGGGTGAAAAATAAATGTATAAAGTTACCTATTGAAATAACCAAACACGATAAAAAAAAATCTTTTTTTTTTTTCTTAGAAATGCTTTTTGACTCCAAAATCCGTGACGTCACAATACATTACGGTCTCCAAGAAAAAAAGTAACTAATTTAGTAAATAAACACGTAATTGTTCTAACCTATTGTTTAGATCTATGTCGAGGCGTGACAGGTCCGGGTGTGACTTGAATATGACCTTATTGCTCAAAAGGCATGTGCACTGCGCCTGCGTTGACCGATATGGCAGTGTAAGGACACCGAAATATACTATGTTAAATCTATCAAATTGGAATGGATTTCATATCGATAAATCACTGGTAGGCTCCACTGTATTTACTGATGTCGAAATATAGTCTCTATAATATTATATTATGACATAAAAACTAAATTAAAACTAAAACAATGTAATTAAATATCAAATTAGCTTGGCACTAACGCTAGGCTTCAAGGCGTCACAGCTGTGAATGAAGAATATGCGAAAACAAGAGAGACAGATCCATACCCCACCATACGTCCAAGACCGCACCATTCCACTAATGATAAATATGCATACGTTTTCCAATTTCTATACATACCACATCAAAATCGGATCAGCGTTTCAGCTATTGAAGCGTCAGACAGAAAAATAGATTGATTTCTGAATTATTAGGAAAGTATGGAAGTTTAATTCCAATCCCACCAATCTATAATTCATACAACTAAATGTATTTGAATTATGCAACTCATGGCTCTAAATGACCCTGTGAATGATAAAAACGCGATACTGTGTGAAAACATTACATGCTTTTTGGGTAGTCATGTAATAAGATTGCACAGAGGCCACAAGGCGAAGATGATATGGTCCGACGAAATGTCAGCCTTCGATAAAAAATAAATATATTAAGACAAAACACGCAGATTGAGCTAGCCGCTGTTTCATAATAAGTAAGGATTTCCTGGTCGGGGGCGCCAGCGCAAGAACCAGACGGGTGATTGGTCCTCCCAATCTGGGACCATTTCACCCAGTTTCACCCGAAATTGGCAATGGTACCGTACGGTACTTCCTCCCACATATGTACTATGGGGCTGTGGAATGAGCTCATGTCATGGGTTTTGCTAGACTACAACGTGGAGTTCTTCAAAAAGGTCGTGAAGAGATTCATTCAGTTCATTCATTCACATTAAATGTGTTATTGCTACCACTGGTGTCAGATTTTATTCAAGTCGTCTAAAGGCATCTAAAATGACTTTTACGACTACCTACCGCCATCTAGTGGCAAGTATTCATTCAGTGCCGGCAACGTACGTGTTACACACCTGGTGATGCAGGCAGGATTGCGGCGACCACTTCCCATCAAGGGGGCCGACTAGCGCTACAATCACAATTTTATAAATTTACTCTATTTATTAGCGGATATTATAATAAAATATTATAGTTTTACAATGTCGCAGTTTACTGAAACGAAGACGTTGGCCACCAAAATACGTGAACGTAGTTGCGATATAGTTCTCAGTGAAACGCAGCTAACCAATGTGTGACGCAACGACAACCACACCGCCATGTCATTGGTTCGCTGAAACTCACTGCGAATCGACTCAATAGTGAGAATATGCGGGCGAATATGGGAGTCCAATATAAAGTAGATCATCGCACGTCCACCAAGTTGATATAGCCCTTAACGAAACCTGTCGGATTATAACGAGATGTTTAAAGTTTTGTCGACTTCGGTGGACTTCGGTGGCGCTGTGGTTGGACGATGGCTCATCTCCATTTGACATCGTCACGCAAAGAAGAAGAAGAATAGTGAGAAGTGAAATGCGAACTCGCACTTCGCCCTCGAATGAAAGGCAGAGTTTCGAACTAGGTAATTTGTTCAAATCAGAGACCTGTCCTGTCCATTTCAAGTCCTGACCATTATTAAAACCGTTTCTTAGGTAAACCAAATGGTTATATACTTATTTAATTATTTCATCAAATACTGTAAGCAGTCCGGTAACCTTGACGTGAAACGCAATCAGTTAAACAATGAAATGCTCCACATTATGTTAATGTCGTGTACTGAAGTCGCTATTGGGAATCACCTATACCTAATTACGTGCATCACTGTATAGGTACGGGACTGCCAGCGAACCTTATTACGGGGACGCGACCTAAAAAAATATTATTTGGAAAATTCGGTCTTTTCCAACATGTCCTGTTCAAATATGATAAAATGGCAACCCTACCTACATTACATACAATTACATAAAATAATAAATCTTAAAATTAAAATGAGCACACAAAAGCAAACTTCATAGAAAGCTAGGAACTCTTTTTTGTATTCAGCGGAAATAATTTTAGAAAATAAATAATGTCTGTTCCACATTGTTACATTGATTGTTACAAGTTGAACATTTCTATTCAGTATAGTTACACTACACTATAGAAATTCTCATTAGGTGTAATGACTTTTTTGTCTTTGTTCCATTTAGTTGACGTAAAACTAGATGGTCATTTTTATCACAATTAGTTACACTTTTAGAGTCAAATTTGGACTTACCTAGCACCAAATATGTCCTTCTTAGCTAAAGAGTGGGCTCCTATTATCTTCAGTCGCAGCAGGAAGCTGTTTTCGTCAGTCTGAAAATGAAATTTAAGACTTTCATAGAAAAAGATACAATGTTAATCTCTCTGGAACAATAGACAAAGTTCTTAATTCATCAAAAATGATTGCTATGCATGACTATGTGCCAGGTTTCATGAAAATTGGTATTGTATTTTTTGAGTTTGTTTAAAGACAATCGAAAATACAAACACTAACACTTTAGTAAAGAAGTAGGTATAAATTACCATATTATATTGCTGATTTCATCAAGATGATAAGAAGTACAGTTAGGAAATGCTATTATTAATGAACTACCATCACTCCTGTGAATTTCCCATTGGGAACAGTTAAATTGTGGTATTTTTCTGAAATGAAAGGTACCCTATACTTACCACTTTCCGTACTTCGAGCTACATGTACCCAAAAATATTGGTTGAGTAGATGAAGTTAAAGTAAAACTTCCGCATTTATAATATTTGTTTGGACTAGTCATAATTAAGAGTCCTAGTTGTTGCTGGCAACACAAGTTTTTTATTTTTATTTTTTTGTATAAGGTTGTTGTTCTAAAAAAAGGAAAAAAAATCGACGGCTACGAACTCTGTCATGTGTCCCAATTAATATAAAAATAAAATACAATATCAACAGCAGTTGTTTGGAATTTGACAAGATCCTAACACTAGTCACAAAGGGATACACAGATTATTGTTTGCACTTCAATACAGCTTCTTAATCTCTAATACGACATCTCTACATCCACATTGCTTTGTATACTATATGAATATATGGCTAACATTAGCCTTTCGAATTTTTCACCATTTTTTTATAAATTATAAGGTCTGTTTCAGGTTACAATATAGTTTTTAACCTGAAACATTATAAAAACGGGTGCCAGAAGGACGGACGGACCACTTAGCCAAAAAAAATTTTAATGATACTTACAGCACTTATGGTTTCCCAACACAACTGTGTTGGGAAACCATTGATATAATATGATTAAAAGATTTCAGTGAGTTGAATGAAGTTTGAATAACAATAATAATACAAAAGATTTCCTGTTAACACATGGATCAACTCTATTGTTTGCACCACAAACAAATGACAGCAAAGAATATCTATTGCAAATGCAATTTCTTGCAGCCAACCATTTGGTACAATGAAAAAGAAGAGAACTGAAGAGAGTGCAGTAAACTGTTGCTGAGGCTGAGAGAAGGATTATAACTTTGGGAGATCTTTGATATCACTATTCATTATGGTAACAGTATCTTCAAATTATGTTAATTTACTGAGACTGCTATTTAAACCTTACACCAAAACTGAATTAACATATCACGATGGAGCTTCATACGTTTAATAAATGGCAAACACGAGGAAGTTATCCAATAGCTACGAAATCTTATTAACAGCTTAACCTTCAAATATCATCGACCAAATTATAACAAATCGCTACACATTTTCGACTAGTACTCACGAGAGATCGGTCACTAGGAATTGTTCATACTATAAGCAGGTAAACGTGCCTCATTTAAATGTAAATCAATGACAAATATGTGTTTACATGTCGTCGTAACTAATTATTCAATGTTAAGAATCAGGAAACGATGTATCTACTTACACGTGGGTCCGACTGCCAAGCCATCACCCATGTGAAAATATCACTTATTTCCGAAGGTAATGGGGAACACTTCACATTCCTTTTTCCAGTTATGATTATTGAACAACGGTTTGTAAAAAATAGTGACACGTTTCTCAGGCCATTAATGTTTCACACTCTAGCATCACATGTACTACTTCTGTTTCACATTTAAAGTGTTTGTCCAGTTTTTTAACGAAAAATCTAATCACTGAATCTAATTAATTTCTAACAGTAATTAATGAAATACACAAATAAAAAACGAAAATATCACGAAGAAATACCCTCGATGACAGAAATGACAGTCAAGTCAATTCTATTGACAGCTGTTTTGTCACTTTGATTTTTTCATTGCGTTTTGTTTAACCCTGAGTATAATGAAAACTTTCCAATCTTATTTTAGAAAAGTGATTGAAACATTATCCTTAAAATTTTCCATTGCACGGTATTTTAAATTTCAAAGCGTTTTTAGGATTTTAGGATTTTGATAAACTTTATCAGACCATCTTCATAATCGTTGCTTTGCTGTATGACATATCTATGTATCTGTTAATGATAGTATGTGAAATTCATAGGATTCATAGGGGTCAACCTATGAATCCTATGAATCTCACATACTTAACTAAAGCATTTAAAATAAAACTGGTACCTAAATTCTTTATTTTACCTGATATTGTAAAGAATATCTCGGCTCAGGTCTCTGTGATCGTTGATAATGGTTGACAGACAATGAGGCCGACCGACTCCTATGACTGTCGACCTCCAAAGGCCTAACACTATGCATAACTGCAAATCCCGGTGCACGCGGATCTATCATGTCGTTAAGGCACCACAGAACTTCACCATCACTTCAATATTCACATCACAATAATTAAATCTGAATTATTTACTTCGCCGAAGTTAAGTCGCGCACTGACAAGCCATATGACTGGTCTAATCTTATCATCCAAAGAATGGGGACGATAAAAGAAGTGAGCGTTTACAATTAGCATTGCGTTGATAACTTCGCACAGAGTAGAGATAAGACCGAGCTACACAAGCAGTATACAGTTTAATTAAAAATCCCCGCCTCACTGATTTTTGAATATATATATATATTATATTATCGGAGATTTAGCAGTATAGGGGCAATATAAAATAGGTACGTACTTTCCACTAGTTATGTACCTATATATTTTCAAACATGATTATCAAATCAAATAGGTAACTATTGGTGGGCATAGGAAAACGTGCAAGGAAAGAAATGTTATAGGCATCTAAATAGTACCAACATACCAACTGCGCTAAAGTCTATAGCATGACATGACAAAAATTGACACACTCCAATAGAAAACTAATAAGTACATTAATTTTTTTTCTATTTTGTTAATGTAAGAATTTAGCATAATTCTTGTGCTATTTTTTTAAATTTCGCTATAGAAACAAAAATTATAAAAATGTGATGGTGGCGCTAGTGTTCGTGTTGGCCTAGTCAGGCGTAGCCCAGGAGTTACAGGAGTATTAGTAGGTACTCCGACTATTTCCATGGCCTAGTCTTATTACTAGAAAGGAAATTTTAAATGTATCTAGAAGGCCATTTCATTCCAAATATTTTTTTTGATTATATAAAATAATCGTATAAGTCAATAGAATACTTTTTGTTAGTTTATTTACGCAATCTTAAACAAATCGTTTGTAGATGAAGACTGTGAGTACATTCTTGAGAAAAAATATTTTATTTTCGTTCACAACATCATAAACACAACTTAACTAACTCTTGATAGAAAACCATGAAACTAATTAACATTTCGATGAATTTGGCAGCGCCGACGTACATTGTTGGTTTTTTCTTGCGATAATAAAAAGCTCGCATACAAACTACACACTGTACTTTCATAGGCGTCGACATCTACCGGCATAACAAAGAACATTGTGTATCCTGTGAGCACTTTAGAAACAAGCGCAAATAAAAACTAGCTTTAAGGTTACAGCAATAAGATTCATTTTCAAGTGAAAGCGGGAAAATGGAGATGAGGAATACGGGGGGGGATGTTTTTGTTGAAGTCAATAATTAAAGAATAATACAAAAATCAACGGTTTTATTTCTTAATTAACAACAATCACAGCACAATAATCATAATTGTCATATTATAGTTGATTAGCGTTTTATCACCATCATCGGCTCTTTAATCCGGAACGCCTCTATCATGTCCTGTAAATAAACAATACTTTACTTTTACCCCACGAAGCAAAAATATAGAGCTTTATTTGCATTTCTCTAACAAAAATTTTGTTATGATACGCGGGGCTGAGGCAGACGAGATCGATGATCCGTGTAGTACTTTTTGAGTTTTTCGCGAAAAGACAGACAGACAGACGCGGCAGAGGAATTTATAATTAACGTAACCGTAAGGATGAAAATTTATTTGTTTTAAACTTATAGGAATGTAGGTATATACACATGCTACTAGCTGCGCCCCTGGGCATCGTTCCCGTGGGAATTTCGGGATAAAAAGTTCCAGGTTATATTCCACCCGTGTACCAAATTTCATAACAATCCGTACAGCAAATATTGCGTGAAAGATTAATAAACACATACATATACACAAACTCACAAACTTTCGCATTTATAATAGTAGTATTAACGTCACCTGCCACCGCTGCATGTCGATGGAGACGATGAACTGGTTCTCATCAGACAGGTTGTGTCGCTCCCGCTGCGTCTGGTCCACTGGCGTTATGAACGGCAGTCCGTGCTCTTCGTCTGAAATAAAGGTAGGTACATATGTGATACATATGAGACACATATATTAAATTTTTAAGCATGACCTGATGGTGCACCCAGGATCGGCTCCCAACGAAGGAACTCTTCAACGGTTTAGTGCATGAATATGATTTTTTTGTCACTAATTGATTGTAACAAGATCTCTTTGCCGACAGTAAAAGCTAATGGCAAAAATATAAATCAGTTAAACACAAAATGATTCAGCTCGTTTTTCCCCAATATGCTCCTAAAAAGAGTAATCGAGAGAAAACATAGCGTGATCCTTGTCATGCGCGTGCCATAAAGATGTGAATTACCCAGCTGCACGGAGACCAGGCCATCCTTGACTAGGAAGGAGACGTGGTAGACGTTCTCCACGGTTCTGGAGAAGCTGGCCGGGTCCAGCACCACGTGGAAGTAGCTCAGCGGGCGGCCGCTGTTGCGGTAACTCTTCGTGATGAACCGGTTCACGCGGCTGACCATTTCCGAACCCTCTTCGGTTTTTTCCAATCTGATGTCACGAAGGCATTATTTTATTATTTACTAGCTGCCCGTCCTGGCTTCGCTTTAGTAAAATCATAATAAATTACATACCAAGTCGTAAAAAGTTCAGGCCGGCAATACAGGTAGACAGTGGTAAGCGATTTTGTTTTATACTATGTAATGATAGTGATTTAGAGCCATTCGCTGTTCCACTGCTGGGCAAAAGCTTCATTTAATAAATATTTATATATGCAATAAATACCGTATTTATATTAAAATATGATAATCATGATATATAATCAATCATCTGTCTTCTCATATGTTTAGAATTAACTTTTCTATTTGATCAGTTTATTAAAAATGCACATTTGGGTGGTTCGCAGAGCGTTTCGACAGCTGCGGCCGCGCGGTCATTACAATCCGTAAATTTTCTCAAGGAAGGAATCATTTCCAAAATCAATTTACCACAATTTGTGATCTTTATTGAATAGGACCCTGAAATAAAATTAAAAGATTCAATAATATAAATATAAACATTGTACATACTTGTCAACATTCTCGGGCGCTTTCAAGGCGGCGTTCGGGAGTCGGGCGCGACGGGCGCGACGGGCGCGCGGGCGCTGCGCCGGCGCCGACGCCGAGAACGCGCCGAACAGGAACGGCGCGCTCGGCGCCGCGCGCGGGAACTCCACGCTCCAGAACTGGGGGTTCTCGCGCTGGAGACATATTGGGCTCTCGTACATGCTAGGTACGGCGAAACACCAAAGTGTGGCTAGAACTAGGTTTAGCCTTTATCAATTCGGCTAGACCTCAGTGCTTATTCTTCGTTGGCTACACTAAGTGTATTGTGCACAAATTAATTAAATTTTAAATCGACACGTAATCATCTGTGACCATCTGCACTTACGAGTAGATCTAGCCGAAGATAAAAACAATACATCAAATTTAGACCAATGTTTCTTACCATATGCTTTGCCAATTCGTGCCTATCATAAACATTTGCATTGCCGCTCACTGCCTCTGAACATCGCACTGCTAAATCACTGGTTGCCTTCAGTACTCGGGAGTCTAAGTAGCTTTCACCTAAAAATAAATTTGTAATATAAAATAGATAATCGGTGACCAGTTCCCATCAGGTGGGCTTCATGCTAAGGGACTGCCCCCCATAAGGTGCTGTTGTTCGTGGAAACTCACAAATGATGAAAGAGTGAAACACAAACCTGGATGTCGAGCTCTCTCCTCTATGCTGCCCTCAGCCAATAGCGATTGAGCCTCTTGTACAGCATTGGCTGTCCTTTCCATACATTCCATATTTGTGCTGCCATCATCTTCTGGAATTACACAAAATATTTTAATATAATTTCAAAGTGAACTGAGATTTGTGGAGATCACTTGAGGAGGCCAATGCAGGAACACAAGGCAATCAATCAACCGGTGTCTACCAAATGATAAAGGAGATGTAAGATTGTTAAATTAAGTTAAGATTGAAAAGGCTAAATTTATCAAAATGAATTTCTCCTTTATTATTCAATTCAATAAATAAATAATTATTTATATCGATGTGATCTTATTTATTACTTAATCACGCTAAATGTACTAAACGGATTTCGATGAAATTTTGTACACACGTAGAAATAACAAATAGGGTAAATTTATTTTTTAAATTTCCACTGGAGCGAAGTCTTGAGGCGCACCTAAAATTAGGGTCTATAAAGCGTCCTTCACCTGCGTGTTATCGTTTACTACAAATGTGAGAAAAATAGATTTAGTTAATACAAATAAGAGGTCAAACATATCCTGCCGCGGACGGAACTGCTGGTAACAGTTAAAGAGTTCTACAATGTATACTTTGCACTCACCGATTGTGGTAAGATCTTCCAAAAGGGCGCGATACCTAAGTTTCCTGTCGTGGCTAGTAGTCATACTTTGTCTAGTACTTCGGGATCCCTGAATTGTACCGTTCCTTCGGGACATTTTGATTAAAACACACGACACCAATAGTAATTTATTCTTTTCTGTACTGTACCGGGAAATTGTATTCGTCCATAAACAAATAGGTAGCGCAAGCAAATACTACCGCTCAACTCGAAACAAAACATTGTGTTGAGCTGACTTTGACGTTAATTTTTTTTTTGTTTATTCCCTCGTTTTATTGAGGAGGCAAAGGGTTGACGTTAATTTTGTTTGACAGTGAAATGAAAAGACTCAACCTCAAATACCATTATTCTTCAATGACTTCGCTGCTGTAGTAAAAGAAAAGATAGATACTGTCAGACAATCAAAATCAATGTCAACTAGAGCTGATCCATCGATCATTAATTGTAACCCGGTCATTCACGACCCGTAAGCGTGGTGATCAATTCTAAATGATTCGATAATTCAGAGATTTCGATCACTTTGAAACTATACCTAGTGGATCAATGGATTTGGGTTCTATTGTATGATTGACTCGATTCCAGGATTCTCCTAGGTATCCAATCAATGCAGGTGTCAGGTCGCATACGCACTCGCGGGTCACAGGTCACCGCGCAACTGATCAAATTTGAAATCCAATCTAAACAAACAAGTTCATTCATTTTAGGTACAGGTGTAGCGTATCGCGAGCGCACTGAAGCCGAGAACGAGCGATTGACTTCTCTACTTATCTCTCTTCCGCATGCTATCGCACGAAAATGACGGATATTGTTGTGAAAGTGCAGTTCATGAGCGGGCGGCGACCGGGTCTTTAGTGATAGAATCTTTTAGAAATTCGTGACTCAATCACTCGATCACGGGTAGTGACCGAATCATTACGTCTCGATTAATCTTAATCGACTCAGCGCTAATGTCAACACAAAAACACGAACGTTGTTGTGTTGATTTTATGAATTTGTGCTAAATAAATATCCAGGTTTAAAAAACACATATTACCATGGGTATAGGCCAGGATTTCACTAGCTTGAACATAATATTCATTATTAGCGGTGGTGTTTTAACATTCGTGATATTGTTCATTTTTGCTAAGAGGCAAATAACAAGGTTTGCCCTACGATCCAGGAGAGGACCTCATGTTCCCATCGGTGCTGATGCAAAGAAGGTAAGCACTCCAGTAGGAAATAGATAAAATGCCCCCAGATAGCTTGGTAAAAGTTTCCTTGATACAAATACTCTTTTTTTTTTTTGAAGTGTTTGAAGAAAGAAATAGAACGACGCATCGAAGCGGTGCCTCGTATCATGCATGAGCCTCGTCTCTTGAGTGCGGAGCCCTCACACTACATCCTGGAGCCTCAGCAGCCATACCACTACAGGTTTAGAGCTGTTGATGATATTAAAACTTTAGGTAAGTGTTCTTTGAAGTCAATATACTAACAAAATTACAATCAGTTGATAATAATAATGTATGACAATAACAATAGCAGCTTTGCTGAAATGAAACCTCTTTCCTAATGAGAATTGTTGAGGTCTTTGTATCAATATTTCCCAAACTCAATTACAATTAAGGGGTCTTCAAGGCAAAAGTGAATAGGCATTATTTGAGCTAGCTATACCTATGTATGACATCTTAGACCTATCAATGCACCAGTCAAATAATTGTGTCTCGATTTTCTGTGATCAACACAATGGGTTAATTAATTATGAAATCATACATACCAATTTTATAAATGCGAAAGTTTGGCTATGAATGAATGAATCTCTTACAGAAGAAGAAATAGCCCGTCAAGAGCCAGGGCTTCGGCGTCATCCCCGGGAGTCTCTGCGCGCGTTCCTGTTGTCTTCCCTCGCAGCGCCACTGGACGGCAGAGGCCAAAAGCTAGTCCATCAGTTCTGTGACACATATGAGTTTGCCAGACACCATCCCGGAGAGTTTGGGGAGGACGAGTACAATGAGTACAGCCGACTGTTGCTCAAGTTGTTGGATGCGTGAGTACTCATTTGTTGATTGGGTACTCATATACATATATTTTATTCTCCTTTTTTGTATTTTTTGCCCTAGTCCGGTCCACCCCGAACTACTGTTAATAGATGATTTTTTTCTATGAAAAATATTTGATAATTTTTATATGTGTAGACTTTTTAAGTAGAGAATACCTGTATGTTTTCCTGTACTCTGTTTTTACATGGATGTCCTGGAAAAAAATGAACTTGACAACAAACATTGTGACTATAACTACAACCCCATGACTATCACCCAACCTATAGTATATTATATAAAGCACCATTGACCATCAGTCATTTTGACCAAATCCTGTGGTTATTTCGAGATAAAAACCCTATGTGTTGTGGTATCGCCAACCTCAATAGCAAATGTCATAAGAATATCCTGAGCCATTCGAGCATGAAGACGTAACAAACATACAAATTTTCACTTTTATAATATCATTGGGTTGAGATCACCTCAATATACAATAGTGAAACTTTACAATGATTAGAAGCGAAGGTTGTGTAACACCAGGGCGCGGCTGCTGAAGAGCGTGGGCGGCGTGGGGCGGGCGCCGACGCCGGCCAGCAGTCCGCAGCGCCGCGCGCGCCCGCGCCCCGCCGCACTCGCCGCGCACAAGCTGCCCACGGCGCTGCATAAGCATTATACCACCCTCGAGGTGAGAATTTGTTAACGTAATGCTAGTATCTATTAATGCAGGTGGTGGACCTGTTGATGACACCGGCGTTCTCGATTTCAGACTCCAGAATTTACTGTCCAGCTTTTTTCAAATTTGCAGTCAGAAACAAAAACACGACATCTGCATAAAGGATAAATCAATATTAACATTTTCAATAATATTTTGATAAAAAGTTTTAAAAAGTGGAAAAAAGTTTGATTTTATAGTTGTTGGCAACTATTATTTAAAGAAGTCGTATAAGGCGACTATGGGACATATAGCCTAGGCAGCTGATGACTGATAAGCAACAATAGCATTCTCAAAGAGGGTAACCGTCAGACAGGCTTCTTCAAAGTTATTTTTCAAGCCTTCAATCCAAATATTCTAAACATGAAAACTGCGTGATTTTCACAATGTACACAGTATATGAAGATAATTCTATATCTTCGACACCTCATGTAAACCCTGTCGGCCATTGGAATTTAAAAGAAAAATTTGAGTTGTCGCTTCGCGTCATCACAGCCCCGAAGGCAACGAGATGAGAGTGATTATTGAAAGACGGCCTCGTTCCAGAACATGCCAACGGAGCCCAAGCTGGAGCAGGAGGTGATCAGGGTCCCAGTGAAGAGCCCCTCGTCGCCCGCGGGCCGCGCGCCCGCCGCCGACGAGACCGCAGTCTGACACGCAGCCACCACGCTATAGACCGTGGACCTATTGCTATCTCTTTCATCTCTAATCCTGCACAATGGACATTTATTACGAAGACCGAAGCACATTTATTGGTCCTTCGAGCCGGATCTGATCTGGATCTCTATTTACATAGGCTTCGGATCTCTTCATAGATTATAGATTCGTACCTGACAGATAATTCAGTCCAATGTATTTATTAAATACGTAGATGTTGTCACACTTTTTCGACCCCCTTTTATTGACGTATTTTATACATGGAATATGACAAAGCGTTGTTATGCACACGGCTGAAGAAGCAACCGGGACACCGCTCAGATGAGAAAATGATACACATTGGTATATAGCGTGTAGCTGAACACATACGGACCATATGTGAGCAAGACAGACGTTGAGGTTGGAGCCATAGTCGCATCGCAATGAGTGCCTAAGAATTGCCTTTGAAAGGCTAAAAAGTAGGCTGTTTATTATAGTGAATGAGTGGAGGATTGAACAAGTGAACATTCTAAGCACATGGACAATAACCCTCCTTTTCGCATCGCCGTTAGTCGGGTAAATAGAAAAATGCGACTCAAAAAAGGAACTTGGCAAGTCATAATGGACTGTAAATATTGAGACTATCATGTAAATATCGCGTAGAGATTAGTCAAATTATGTAAAATAGAATTAAGATATAAAATCTAAATAACTGATATCTTATAAGTCGCGGGCAATAGTTAGTACATATAACTGTACTAACTATTGCCCGCGGCTTCGCCCACGTGAATTTAATAGTAAAATATTTGTCATTCCTTTTAAAAAATTATGAAGAGTATGTTTACCAATTTTCAGAATTAAAATTTGTATTAGGTTCCATACAATATTTTACCCCCCTTTTGAAAAGAGGTTGAGGGTTAATTTACGGAAAAACTTGAAACACGTGTTCTTTAATTTGTTGTAAACAACTGAAATCCAAATTTTCAAGTCACTAACTTCAACGGTGTAGAACTTTCATATAAAAGTTTTTCACCCCTTTCAACCACTTCGGGGTGGAATTTCTTGAAAAAGAAAAGAGGTGTTTTTAAGCTATCTTAGCTATTCTGTAAACAACCATTTGAATAAAATCTTATTGTCAGTTAATATGTAAATAAGGGAGATTATGTTTATTTATATTGTGAATAAGTGTTGAAATAAATAGCATCATAACAAACAAGTATTTTATTTATTTAAACAATATTTAGGCACATTATATTCAGATTTTACAAAAGTTTTATACAGTAACGCTGCTCCATATTTGTTATATTTATTAGGCACCATTGTATAAATAGTTATGTTAAAGGCAGGGACCGGACAAGCCGTTCGTTTTTTTAATCTTTTGAAAAGGTTTCCCATATTCTTGTGTAACCTGTTCAATGGCTAACCCAATCCAATGACTATCCCACATTGTGACCCTTTTAAAGGATTTCCCATATGATATGGCTAACTCTTTCGAAGGGGTAACCCGTACGTTATAGCGCTTACTCTGTTTGGCTTTCCCCTTAAATGCCTGCGGGGGGAGAGGGGTGTAGTTTTCATCACACCCCGCTCCTGTGCAAATTTGCGTAGCTCCGTGTGTGAAGAGCCTAAAAGACACGAAACGACACATTGAATCGTGTAAATAATTACGCACCGTTTTACCGCACGCGCTTAATAGGTATTTGTTGTGCATTGCAATTTATTCAAATTAAGACCGTATGGCCTGAGCTTAAAGCATAAATTAGCCTGCTATCTGAACCCCCCCTTCGTACGACTTACCTCAAAGAAAGGGTTTTGTAGACGTTGATATAGCGCTTACCAAAGCAAATTGAACGGGTTATAGCACCGAACGGCTTTGGAAACCTATTCCAAAAACCCGTGAAAGTGATAGCAGGCATTCCCTGGTTAAAGGCCGATGTGTGCACCGGCCTTTGCATAACCGTTTACACTAACTGAAACACATGCGCGTGCGTTTCTTGCGTTGCATTGTCATACAAAAAAGAGCGCGCATTCGCGTTACACAGTCAGTATAAATGCGTCTTAAATAATCAAAATACAAATATATTTCGATTTAAGATGCCTAGACGATAATACGTTTTGAACAAGAAAATAAAACGTCTTGTTTGAAATAAAATGTTTCGCCACGCCTTTTTATTTTTCAAAGAGGTATTTATAGAATATTACAGCAACATCGAGGAAGTATATACATTATGATATCTACATATCCACTTCTACAGCATGTTTGCCAAAGTAGCTTTCCCTGTAACAAAAAGAAAAACAATAAAAACACGCCTGGCGTGTTTTACATTTGTAACTGCATAGCGACACGCGTGGCGCAAATATATCCCTTACAATATCAGGAACGGCGTTAACATCGAAGTAAAAAGGAAATTTACAATATTACTATAATACTACTCGATCCTACTACGACGCATTTATTAAAGAAGCAGTATAATGTAATTTCTTACAGCCTAGTCCAAATGTTGTGCTGCATGAAGGGGGCCGTATGCCTGGTCGCCAGTAGCGCCCTCTGGCAGCTGAGGGCTGTACTACAACAGCCGATGTTATCCCGAGTGTGGATCAGCCATTCCAACATCTGATGACAAAAATATAGTATAAGACTTCTTCTTAGTGTAAAGTAGGATTTAGCACTTTTTGTGTTCTTTGTACAATAAAGGTTACAAACAAACAAAAGAGCTTGCTAGAAAGGGATGTATGACAGATTACTAGTGAAAAGGCAGTTTAATACGTTCGTTGTAGGAAAACGCGCCTAGCGTACAAACCAAACCCATTCCTTTTATCGAAATTTCAATGAAGTGTGCATAATAATTTATCAAGTTTAACGCGTGTGACATAATTAAAATTTAACTGTGTACATATGAAACCATAACAACTGGCAGCAATAAAATATACCTGTCTTGTAGAATTCTGCCAAGCTTCCCTCTGAAACAGTTGCGCAGTCGCAGCTGGTAACATTAGCGTGACGTCACTAGTGCATGGAGATGCTGATAATGACCAGTGGCCGCTGAATATGGCTGTCGTTATCATAACTAGATTGCAGAGGTACTGCTTAGCGGATTGGTTTTCGGTCCTGGATGCAAAGATAAAATAAATTACACACCTAGGACTTCCTCACACATCTATTGGTGAAAACCGTACAAAATTAGTTTATAACGTTCATACAGTCAAACACGACATTTTTACATACACTGTTATAATATATTTGGTAATAAACGATAATATTAACTTTTGATTACTCACATGTATTAATAGGGTCTTTAATATTAAGCCTTTATATATATTTTTAGGCATAATTAAAAATGTATGGTGTATAGGGATTACTCACTCATGGAAAGCGACTTGCGTTCGCGCCATTAGTTGTAAGAACCATTCCACAGTCGCCGGCGCGTCGCGGTCTGCGGCTTGTAGCGCGGGGATCATGCATTCTACGCTGTACTCGTGTACGCTGAAATAGGCGATTTTATTTGTACTCACAGTAATGAAACCAATGTTCATTAAACAGTGGTCAAGACGTTCGCCTATCGGTAAAGAGTCGCATGAGTTTGTATTATAGAATACCAAGCGTGTCCGGCGAAGGAAATATTAAGAACGAATCGGATACAGTTCTAAATGTCATAAATCGAAAAGTTATATAAATCCACTGCACGAGGATTAAGACGACGCGTCCCGAGTTTAAATTCCTTTGACGCCTTAAAATAAGCTTTAATATAAGAAAAGGTGGAATACTTACACAACCATACTACTCTGAGCATCGATAAGTTCATTAAGCCAGACGAGACTAGCGCTCTCTATAGCCACAGCAACTCTAACTGCGGTGGATTTGCGAACTAATTCCACTGTGTTCTCCCACCAGCTGGTCGGTGACGTCATACGTTCGAGATATTTGGTGGAAAGCGTGCGGCAAGTTTGGACGTAAGTAGGCCACGCCTGGGAAAACGACAACAATACTTTTGTACCTACTTTTGCATATTGTATCTCATGCAATAAAGTTTAAATAAGTTTTAACATTAAACATCATAAAACGAACAAAGAAGTCAATGAAATGTTAAAAAAATATTAGAAATTCGAGTAATGTATACACACGCCTGCCGTAAGAAAATACGCCTAGCGTGTTGCTGTAACCAAGCACCGCAACCGTGGCGTAACACGCGCGATGTGAATTCTCGAACAGATATTACAAAGTGCTATTTTCTATAAACTGCTGAGTTTTGTTTAGCACTTAATGCTAGGGCCGCCATTTGTGTGTGTAACTTCGCACAATATTACTTTTTGTATTTTTATTTACTTAAATATATAAAATAAAAAACTCACCACATTATCGTCAGAGATAATAGAGAAGTAATGCTCCACAATCTGAGAGAGTAGTGTCCTATTTGCGTCGTGTATCTTGTCGCTTTCCAGTGCTTGTCTGATGTAATTTAGCTGCTTTACGAATAGTGGCTCTTCTGTGCCGTGCGCTATATAAAACCAACCAATATATTCGTCTCTTTCTGTCATACACTCTTAATTATCTAAGAAACTTAAAATATATGAATATTTAAATCTAAGTTGTGATTACATAATTTGTTTTTTGTTTTTATATAGTATAGTAGGCAAACGACCATGCAGTTTAGCAGAATACTATGACCAAAATCTAAACTTTGTGAATCATTCTCACTTAAATGAAAAAGGAGTGCTCATTTTCTATTGAAAAAAACAATATTATATATAGAAAAATAGACAGAAAACTGAATGGCTTTTACCTAGGCTTAGGAATAAGTTTTTTAATGTGTATATACATATATGTGTATTGATTCGAAGTTGTTGCTATATGTTATACCTCGTTTAGTCCTGGCTATCACGGAGTAAGATTCGGCAAGACAGCGTTCTATTGGTCCTCTCAGAGAGTTGGGGGGCACGCCACGACAGAGAATTGGGAGTAGCTCGAATACTAATATTATATCCGATTGCTAGAAATAAAGAGATGTGATTATAGTCCTTATTTACTAAGGCATAAAAAGTATGTATATACTATTGCTGGCTATATTCTAACCGTTTACCAAATTTCATCGAAATTGTTGATTTTGCATGATTAAGTATCCGTACTTTACAAATAATATATCGTTATGACAAGATTCGTGCACATGGATGAAAATAATAAATAGAATTCGATACATAAAAAGGATTATCTTTAAATCCAATGAGGAAACGTTGTCGCTGAGTTAGTTTAACGTAGTTCTTTTTTTTTCTATCCGTTGTTCTAATTTTAACTTTATATATCTACAATTGTAGTCAATTATTGAATAACAATGTCTACTATATACTATTATCTATATACTATCTATATACTATTGAAAAACAATTGTCATCGTCTTTGTATCTCGCGCTCGCATCTAGGTACCTCAAGGTCTCAACTGAAAATCAGTGTATTGCCCCTCCGGGTAATAGTACCGCTGAGTTGTGTCCTTTTTGTATTGCTGCAACACACTGTTATTTGTATTGTGTGTGTTATTGATATAAAGAACCTGAATGTGTTGTGGCTACAAATAAAGATTATATTTATCTATCTATCTATCTATCCACACATAACATTGATAACATTTTTTTAATTTATTAAAAATGTAAAAATAATATTCTAATTGTATACAATAATGCACATCGATTGATTTATACTTCAGTGGCTCCTGGATCGATGCCCTGCAAATAATTCTCCAACAGCCGCCTCGCCGAGGCCGAGGTCTGCGCCTGCCTCGCCGCTAGCATCAAACACCCGGCTTTCCACGCCTCGCCTCGGTGTATAGCCTCGTGGAGGTAACACATGTCCACCGGCGGCAGCGGGCGGGGGTACTCCGCTGTCAGTGTGTTTAGGATTGAGAGTAGGACCGAGTCGGGGAATTCGTAACATGGTGAAGTTGTCTGCAAAAAATATACGACGACACTGAAGTTGAGAAGAAGCATCGATAATGAACTTGCCTAATTATTAAGAACATAATATTATGGCGGTGCTGATTTGGTTGAAAGTATGAAACATATACCTGTTTCCTAAAGCAATCCAACAGTCCCCTGGCGACGCTGCTGGCGGGCAGGTAACCAGCACTCTGAGGTTCCGCACGCGCGTCATGTTGGTACACGCCGCTGCGGTAACCCTTGATCTCTCTTTCTATCAGTTTGGTACACAATCGCTCGATACCGTTCAAAGCGAATTGGTTGGTGTATTTGTACACTTCTGGCCACACTTCGCCTATAAATTTAAAAAAAAATCCTATTTTTACAAGACTTGTAAATATAATAATCTGAAGGATTATGCAATGAAACAAAAAGGAAGCCATGAGCTCGAGATTTATTGGGATATATTACAGCACAAGTACACAGCGAAGCTAGAGAGAGAAAAACTTCAGTGACATGGATAACTGACAAGTTGTAGGTGCGGTTAATTACTTCAACATAATCCAATCATGTTATTAGCTTTCAGATAAATTAAAAGTTCGGAACTGATATCACAAAAGATTTAATGTTAACTAACATTTCAATTATTAGTCTTATGCTGTTGTCCCACTGCTAGCCTCCCCTCTGTCCGTTAACTCCTCCATATTAACATACATAGTTATATAATTAGATAAAAGATCAGTTTATTGGCCTTACTTTTAGGTATATAAAACATAACTACCTTTAGAATTGTAACGCTGTTGGTTTTCTAAATAAATAAATAAATAAGATAACCTTTATACTGAAAACTAGAATTACATTACAGGAAAGCAACTTTCGTCCAGGCGAATCTGCATACACGAACTACTCAACATTAAATTGATTTCACGGGATTTTTAAATACAAACATACTTACATGGCACATAGTCTAATACATCTTCGGGCTTTCTGGCAGCATCTGCTGGAGTCTTACAATATGATGACGGCAATTTCACTGAACGACGGTATACCTATGAAATAAATCAAAATAAAATACATATATAAATTTATTTCTTAAATCTGTAACCATTTTTTTAATGTTGATCAGAAAATGTCGGTATCAAATAACTTAAAATACGTACATACTTCAACTCTAATACGTGTTAACATGTGATAAAAAAAAACGGGTTGCACTCCGGGATTCCTGACAGAAGTGAAAACTTGAATATTAACGTTGTGCATTATTGACGTCTTACGAGTTTTCGATCAAGTCACGTGTCCTGACGCGAGTTAAACATTTTTTACCCATCACAAAAAGTGCACAACGCCGCTAAAGAAGTTTTCACTTAAAAAAAAAAAAAATCACAAACATTAAGTCAATTAGGTACCTCGGGAATATCTTTAAGTTTATAATCAGTAATCTTAAACTGCGCCAGCGCATCGCACGCCGCTTCCACAACATCGGGTTGATTAGAATCCGCGATGTACGTCCACAGTTTGCAGGTGACTTCACTGATCAGTTTGTCGAACTCTGGGGTTGACACGCGGAGCGCGGGGATTTCGGACAGGAGGCGGCACAGACTGTAAAATTAGCTAGCATAAAATACGATTTCACAGACTTTAAAATTAACCAGCATATCAATTTTTTTTTTTAAATCAATTTTGAAAAATGTTATTTTGACACACGAAAGTTTGCCATGCGTGTCACTCTCATAACACGCCAGGAGTATTTTCATATTGTGAATTAATGTTGTTTTGAATAAGTGAATCAATAAATTTAAGAACGAGCTTCTTGTCAATGGAGTATTTTCCATTCTACTCTGTTTCCTACCATAGATGTTACCTTCCTATACGACACGACTTTTACTTTGTTTTTTAATTATATGCCTTTTTTGGCTTTTCTTTCCCTCTTTTAGCTACATTTTATCCTTCGATTAAAAAAATAAATTTATAAACTTTAGCTATAGCTCAAAATAAAATTTAATCGGTTTACATCCACGAGCATGACCCTCAAAAAACCCCCAAATATTAATAATATTATAAATGCGAAAGTAAGTTTGTTTGTTATCTCTTCAAGTATTATCTGCACGACCAATCTTCTTGAAATTTCGCACACACGTAGTTCGAATTACGGAGAAGAACATAACCTTTCATCTCGGAAAAAGAAAAATTGGCGAGCACCGACCTGACCTGCAGCAGAGGCCTGGCGTCGCGGAGGAGCCGCCGCTGCAGCGCGCGCCAGGCGCCGCGCACGGCCAGGCTGCGCGCGCGCCACAGCCGCGCCAGCGCGTGCAGCGCGCGCACGCTTGCGCCTGCGCATCCCGCGTTCAGGATCGACGACAACGTCGGCACCAACTCCAGGCCGTGGCTCGACGGCCTGACATTTTATTTGGTTTTGAAACAAGAAAATAAAGACTATTGTTTGAGTCGGGTAATCTCCGAAACTACTGAATCGATTTCAAAAATTCTTTCTTTTTTTTTCATTTCAATCGCATACTTCGAAGTTTAGCTGTAACATATATAATATAATCTTGAGATCTTCAATTGCGCGTTCTAGACTTGTCAATTCGGTCATATTAACTATAACGTCATCTGTCCATACTTACTACGTTACTTTGTAATCTATTGTTTTTGTCTAGTATTAAGACTGTATACTGTTAATTCACCTTGAAAATATACAAAAAATAAATAGTTTTGTGAACCTAACAAAAGGTACAATACCATTAACTTTAGACTGGTTTGTTTCGTGATTGCCGCTTAGTCGGCATTGCGCATTTATCGCGGTAGATGTCGCCCCATGTCTCACCTGAGTTCACAAATCCTGTCAACAGCCTCGGCCCTGGCGAGCTCCACCTCCCACTTGGGCTCGTCCGGTCTCCCGGCGCCGGGCTCCACCAGCAACTCTTGCAGGTACGGGAAGCAACGCACCTGATCAATCAAATTGGTATTTAATCACACTATGCTTGAAAATTTACATATATGGTGACAAAAATAAATAAATATATTAGGACAAATCACACAGATTGAACTAGCCCCCAAAGTAAGTAGAGACTTGTGTTATGGGATACTAACTCAACGATACTATATTTTATAACAAATAGATAAACATCCAAGACCCGGGCCAATCAGAAAAAGATAATTTTCCATCATGACCCATCGGTTCACATCACCCCTCTCGGTTCAGTGACAAGAACTTTACCACTGCGCCACCGAGGTGGTCATAAAAACAAGTTAATAATTAATATAAATTATAATGAATATTTTATAATTATAATATATCTATATTTAATTATTGTATTCGATTATATAAATACATTACGCATTTTATTGTTTATTTTTTACCCACGCAAGTGGCTAGTTGACGTTTTTGTAGAAAAGGCTGCGGTGAAGTTTGTTGCGCCGCTTCTTCAGTCGGCCGTAGACTTAGTCTTAAGTCATTAACTTATGTAGGTATATTTTGATATTGAATTAGAATTTTATTAATAATTAACAGATTGTTTAACAAAATGGGATTTGTATTTTAATTTTTCTCATAAATAATATAAAGTCCTGTTTATACCTCTATGCGACAGCCATACGAGCGAATTAACAATGATTTTGGGTAGGTTGATGTGTCGTTGGCTGTACTTAATATGTTAAATACCTGTGTTTCAGCCAACGTAGTGTACAGTGAGATAAGGAAAGAGACGGGCGCCCCTTTGCCGGCCTTCAACGAATTCAGTATCGCCACTATTGTGGGCACGTTTTCCTGAATAATGCGAAAATATTACAAACTACATAGTGAAAAAACTGTATTGCAATTATAATTAATTTATATATTTTTTATAATTAATTTTATTTTATTTTTTTATTAGAAAAAAAAAGCAAAAGACATTTACCTTTGTCTTCGCCATCAACGGTAGTGCTTTCAAACATTCCATTTTCACTCTCGGCGATTTGTCATTTGCGATCTTATACACCAACACCGGCAACAGCATAACAGATGCCTCCTTCTTCTTATCCACCAACCCCACAACCATTCTCAAAGCCCTAACTATTATATCTTCAAACCAATCATCATTCCTCTTGTCCATAGCAACACCAAGCAAAAATGGTAACAATTCAAATTTTAATTCTTCGTCTAATCTATCCAAAGAATCGAACCAACTTTTTAATTTATCCGGGTTATCTCTCACACGCTCCCACGTCTCTAACAATTTAAATGTGACGTATAACTTGCTGTCTGTGTATAATAAAGTTTGGAAGACTTTATTCGCTTTTAGATTAGGCATGTGCAAGCGATTGTCTTCTTTATTATTTGATTGGTAAATGTCAATTATCTTTGAAGCTACTTTCAAGGCCGACGAGGTTAGGTAGGACGGTAGATGGAGCCACTGTAGAGAGAGCGCCACGAACATGTTAAGAGATATGTTGCAGCATTCGTATTTTTCTATTATGTCGAGGGCTGAAACAATAGTCATTATTAAAAGCTTTTATTTATATCTAGCTGCGTTCCGGGAATTCTTCAAAATGAAAAGGTTCTTTTTTTAATTAGTTATATCTGAATTGCAACATTGTAAACTTTGAACTTGTGGAACAAATAAACAGTTTTTATAATCGTCTTACTCTCTTACCTGATATTAAGTAAATTAAACCATTAGTATAGTCAACAGCACATCGAGTTACCCTACGTGAACCTCTGAACCTCTATGGCGCGGTAATAGCGGCGAGTTTGCAATGAATTTGGGTAGGTTGATGTGCTGTTGAAATTATTTATTTGTTGACTGTACATTTTCATTTACAAGAATATGTTGTTTTTTTTTTTTGCTAAGAAAGCAATTTCGTCATTGACTGCGTTGATTAATCACTTTGACATTTCGCTTCCGCTGTCAAGGGGTTAAAATGGTAAACATAACCCTACTAAGTAATATTATAAAGGCGAAAGTTTGTGAGTATGTTTGTTATTTTTAATAGTAAATTTTTATGAAATTACATAATGAAGTGGCCTGTACCTTGGATTAACACACAGGGTACTTTTTATCCCGAAATCACTGTAGGATTTGTCAAAAAGTCTGATAGTCATTTTCGCTTTACAGAGTAAGTGACGCTACTGTTCACAGTGGCGGATTAACACAATTGCCGCCCGTTGCGAGTCATTTTAGGTTCCTAAATTGAACTGAGTTTCATTTGAATCGTTCCATAAGAGTTGATGGTGGGCCAGCTGACCGGGGCTCGAACCCGGGAGCTCCAGTTTGGCAGTCCGATGTGATGACCTTTAGGACACACAAATTCAAATAATTTATTCAGAAATTAGATCTTCACAGGCACTTTTTCACGTAAATTTTTATATAAAATAGTTATATCTCACAAGCTACAAAGTACTCACCCCTAGCGAACAACTCGTGCAGATGCAGAGCGGCGGCGGCGGGCAGCGCGCGCGCCAGCTCAGCACAGCACAGCACAGCACAGCACAGCGCGGCGCTCGCGTCTGCGTCTGCGCAGCGCGACGTGAGGCTGTAGCACTGCCGGGGGTCGCGGCTTTCAAACACATGTGTATTTTTTAGGGTTCCGTACGAAATGTGAAAAAAAATAGAACCCTTATTAGATCACTTGTGTCATGGTCTGTCCGTCCGTCTGTCGCAGTCAATTTTCTCCGAATTATAAAATCGTGTGGAATTTGGTAAGATTTTGATAATTATTCTTTTTTATTATCATTTATTAAAAAATAGATTCTAACTGATTTTACATGGATTTTTTTAATATTAGGACATATCACACAGACAGCTAGCCCCAAAGTAAGTTCGAGACTTGTGTTATGGGATACTAACTCAACGATACTATACTTTATAACAAATACATTATACAGATAAACATCCAAGACCCGTGCCAATCAGAAAAAGATCGTTTTCCATCATGACCCGACCGAGAATCGAACCCGGGTCCTCTCGGTTCAGAGGCAAGCAATTTACCACTGCGCCACCGAGGTCGTCAAAATAACCATTCCATTTTTGAGGATACGGAACTATAAACTTGAGATCCTTCTAATGGAGATGGGCCTTCCTTCCTTCTATGGAGCTTTAAATACTGGCTGAGCTATCAGCCAGTATTTAAAGCTCCATATAAAAAAATATTTAATCAATTATTTAATCTTAAATTCCACCAATATACTTTCTCTCTTTAACACCCGAAGCCTGGGGTCCAAATAATTAATAAACTAGCTATGATTTGACGACCGGCTGCCTGCCTGTCGGTAATCAACTTCCGTGAATGCTTTTGTTGCCTATCAGCTGTCAAGGCTTGTTCAGTGGTAAAGAAGAAATAGTTTTTCTCTCTCTCTCAGTAATGGTCGCCAAAAATGTATGTAGCTTTGATTTGTGAAAATAAAATATTTTACTGCATTGTTCTAAATCTCTATTTTATCCCTATTTTGTTCATAACCCATCAGTTGAGTCCTATTCTAGGGTGGGAACCACACATCAAACCATGCTATACACACCCATGTTTCACTAGTTCTCTGGAGATCCTGGTTATCATCGGTAGCAGGGCTTCCACTTGATCACTGTCCTGCTTGTACAGTGCTGCCTCCGTCACTATTGAGTATGCTGCGAACGCCTGCTCCACCAAATCTGGGTTGCATATCTGTAAGTAAAATTAATCGAATTAAAACTAAATAAATATAAATATATATGCCTGACGTCTGCCCAATGCCTGACGTCAACCCTCTTTGGGGATGTTATTGTTACCTATAAGCTGTTAAGGCATGTTTCCCTTAGTCGCCTTATACGACATACATATGAGGATTTGGAGTGGTCCTATTCAAGAGTCCACATGCGACCAACCACAATTGTTTATATAACTAACTAAAATACTGTTTTTAGTATTCCACACCAACCCGTTACAGGAATGCTTTGTTAGTATTATAATATTGTTCGGGGCTTAAACTATTAATGTAAAGAAGAAAGAAAAATACCTGCTGACATGAGAGACAGGCAAGCAGCAGTGAGGATTGTGCAGTAGACTGCGGCAAGCTCAGGAGAAGCTGCCACGGCCTGACACTGCCACTGCGGCGAGGGTTGCATGTCAGCCACAGGAACACCGGCCGGAGGAGCTCCAAGCTGTTTGATGACACTCTGGGAAATTTGAAATAGACAGAGATAGAATTGTTTATTCTCATTAAATACGGTACAAATGGTATCCATAAGGATAACCATTATCGATAATATCCTTACATATTACAAAAAGAAATCACGGTCTGTAAACTCAAAATCTATCAGTGTGGTCATTATGATTAAGTCTAGAACTTCTGACGCTGCCTGATATTAATATTATTTTATAATTGTGTCTGAAAAATAATTCACTGTGACAGTATGAAAGATAAGAAATACTTACATATAGTCAGGATGTGTGCACAACGCATGCATTTGTACCAACACTTCGTCTTCTGCTTTGTTCTTCTCCAACACAGTTATGAATGGGTGCTGTGGAGACTTAAGACCGAACTGGCACTTGTAAGGCTGGCCGGGCACTAGACGGGACTTCAGATCTAGGATCATTAGGCCAGACATTGTGGAGATAATGGCAGAATGATGGCTAAAAAGATTTGATAAATAAGTTTTTGATACAACAAGCTTTCATTTTCATCAGTGAGATAGATAGATAGAGAGAGATCTTATTGTGTTGCAGTTTACAGTTGTTATAATAATGCATTGACATATAAACTGGAGTAAAAAGGAAAATTTTTACTCTGTAGGCAAGTATAAATTTAACTTGCAACATTTGATTATATACAAACATCCGGGCAGATGAAACTAAATGAAAGCTGGCAAAAATTACTGGGATTTTTTTAACTACAATATTATACTTAATGGATAGACATTTTTGTACTAAAATAAGAGCGATATAAGAATATGGTCATTTTTTTAGTTACTTGCAACTTACTTACTTGTTATTGTGATACAATGAAATGAATAAAATTGGTGAAATATATAAAAGAATATTGCTTACTGTGCACTGGGAAGAAGGGTCACAACGATCGACATTGTCTGGCCAATGTCCATAACACCCAGCTCTACCAGGGCCAGGAGACCCTGACAAGCCGTGTGGCTCACCATAGCATTCTTTGAAGAACACTTCTCCCTCAAAAATTTCAATTCTTCATTCTCAAGAACAAACTTCTGTCTTTCGCCAGGTTTATATTTAGATTTTATAGTACATATCAATTTGTCGATGGCATTCACTATTAAAACACTATTATTTGTGTTTAGTTTGTATTCTATTTCATCCATTTTAGTTTAAATTTCTCGGAAAATAAATTTAAGATACCGGACAAAACATGAAAACAGCTGGCAAATAACCTAACCAAATATTTTTACTAGCCTTTTGACTGACATAACAACGTTGACATTGACAGTTAACACAGGCAAACAATAACATTTATTTCAGTTTTATTTAACCTTGTAGGTAGACTACAAATGCGAGAATATTATTATATGCCATTTGCCATTCAATAACAAACCATAATAAATTATACACCTAAACCTACTTAGGAATCACATTATTTGTAGACACGAGTAAATGTAGTTTTTGAGTTTTTGCGTGTTTATTATACCGTGGTTCATACAGACAGACGCCCACGTCAGGGAGACTTCTTTCATATTTTTAAAAATACAATTTTTAAGTTTCCAACACTCATTCACCCGGCTGTCAAGCCAAGTATTTTCAGCTGTCAACATGAAATCATTCATTCTTTTATTTTAGTATTGTCAAAAGTCGATAGTTACACTATCGATACTATCAAATATTAATAGTGTTGCTCTCGAGTACCTACCATCGATAATAGGAAATAATAAATAAAGTAATCAAATTATTGATCTTTGTCTTATAAATCTTAGAACAATTAATAGTAGTGATACTATCGAAAGTTTCATACTATCGATAGTGTTCGATAAATTAAAACTATGAATTGTCTCAAACTCAAACTCAAATATCTTTATTGCAGTAACTGTGCAGTAATTGCAGTAACTGTGGTTTGCCACATACAATACAATCGTTTCAACAGTTTACCCTTACAGGCATGCAATATTAGCGTTATGTTACACTTAACCACATACTATGTTCTATATATGGGTAGGTGCAGTACTTACAAATTAAATTAATTACAATTAACGTTTGACCTGTTGTTCCATTATTGCAAATCAAATATTCAGGAGTTACTTACACCTTCACAGGTACTTTTTCACGTCAATTTTTATATTAAATAATATTTTCTCACAAGGTACAAATTACTGGCATGCAATGCAAAACTATCGATACGCCTAATTTTACAAGTTAATTTTACAGGTCTATCGACCATCAAGTCCGGCAACACTATTTCCTATTTCTTTCATCCATCCAAATCCATTCCATCAGCATTCAGCAGTTTCTTCACATCAAATTAAATCAATCATCCATCAGTTTCATTTTTGTTTTGTGCGAATAAAGCTTTCGCTTTTGTGATCATATTGTTTGCAAAATCCAAGTAAAACGACATGGCTGCTCCTCCTCGAGAAACAATACAAAAACAAATCCAACAAGACTGGGCAAATAGAGAATACATTGAAGTTATTACAGGAAGCATCAAGAAGATTACAGATTTTCTAAATTCTTTCGGTGAGTGAAAGTTCTAGTTCTCAACAATTAGAAGTTGAAAATTCCTTTATCGTGATTCCCGAATACTACACTGGAAACTTCAAGAAACAAGTCTAGGACTTCTTGAAAGGCCGGCACCTCTCCTGTGCTGCCCCTGGTATTGCATATATTTTTAGGCAGCGGTGATCACTTACTATCTGGTGATCGGCTGTCCCATGTCCAAGAAACTCCATACAAACTGTTGTTGTGTTAATCTTTTTATAATACTATGTTTATTCCGTACATAATAAAGTCTTTTGAAATTTAATTTTATTATTTTTATCTATAACATGTCTTGACTTTTTCAATAAATTAGACCATATGTAAGACTACTGTAAATAAATTAAATCCCAATTTCTGTGACTGTCAACTAAGAGATTTTTGTGGTATAATCTTGTCTAGAATAGAATAGCTATACAAATGGTGTTTGATTAGTTAGTTGTATAATAAGATGTATAATATCAACTACTTCATAGAGAAGCTATGAAGTAGTTGATATAATTTTTGATTCTTTTTTAGACATGTCATGCCGATCCCGACTTGCTACACTGAATGAGAAGCTGACATCACTGGAAAGAAAGATTGACTATTTGGAGGCTTGTGTGAGTATACCAAATTATTTTCTATGGCTACTGATACAAATTTATGCTAATTACAACTTCCCAAATCTAAAAACAGAGTCATCACTGCATAGTATAAAACAAAGTCGCTTTCTCTGTCCCTATATCCCTATGTATGCTAATATCTTTAAAACTACGCAATGGATTTTGATGCGGGTTTTATTTATATATAGTTTTATTCCTAAGGAAGGTTTAGGTGTATAATTTATTAAGGTTTTACCTGAGCGAAGCCGGGATAGGCCGCTGGTAAAAAAATGAAAATGAAAGTCACTAAATTGCGTTTTATTCATCACTGTTAGCTGTAGGATATCCAGGAAAGACATGCAAACTAAGGCTTAAGCCCTTTATACAAATAAGAAATTTTTTATTACATATAGATATATTCAATGTTAGATTCTTCATTCTTTGTGATTTCAAACTTACATAGAATTTAATTCCAATTCAAGCTATCAGATCGGGTTGGTGTACTCAGGCATTTGTTATAGGAAACACAATACCCTGAATTTTTAAAAGTGCTATGTCCAATTTTTAGGTAAAATAAATCTGTGCAAATGTATAAGTAAGTATTAAAATTAGTATCACTAGTATTAAAGTAAAATTATGAATTTGAAAAAAATCATGTCATGATTTTGTAATAGTAATTCTATTTTTTATTTTCAGGTAACTAAAGGGGAGACTCTCACATAGTAATTACAGTAACTTTTTATTTCTTACTTTATTTGACCATCATTATTTAAATGTACGCCAAAAACAAGTTTAGGAGCCCACACTAATATTTGATACTATAATCAAACATATATTCAATCAATTTATCAATATTTAATACTTCATAATGGTTAGTTGATGAATATTTAATGTAAGTTCATATATCTTCATAATCATAACATTAAAAGATCACTAATTAAACTTGATCTTTCAAAATAAAGTAAAACTCCTTGATGGCATTTTTGTATGTATTAGAAATTAAATATATGTAATAATGACTCATTTTGTAATTGGTTCCGGGTTGGAAAAAAATACTAAATATTGTGACTCAATCTCAAGTATTTTTTTTTTGTATGAATTTTCTGATATTTACATATTATTGGAATCCAAAATCAATAGTAATCTTATTTAAATATAAATTTAAAAAATAAGAAGTATAAAATATTATTGAAAATCGAGCCTTAGTCGCTAATAGAGTAAGGAAACTAAAAAAATTGAGCACCTGATGAAAATGTTGATAGTACATGAATAAAATAGAGAAATTATTTATTGGTCTGTATTAACTTGTTTTAATTACTTCTATTTTGTTGCCAAATGTCCAAGTAACTTTTACTTATTAGTAAAAAAAAAGTTTATCTTCTGAGGGCGAAAGTTGGCAGTTGGCGAGGGTTGGCATTTCACATCTGATTAACGAATCGACTCGCAGTGAGACGTAGCGAACCAATCACAAAGCGGAATAGTGTCGTAACGACAACCACACCGCTATGCGATTGGTTAGTTGCGTCACACTGCGAATCGACTCGATGTGATATTTCTGATGTTGGGCTCCAAAATATGTTTTAAAGTGAGGAATTGAGGGGGAATCAATAAATGTACTGCACAAACTTGGTTTATTGATGTAATTAAAATGCTTTTTATTTATTTTTATATATTTATCTAATTTTTTTACACTTTTAGGTTATTATATATTTTTACACAAAATTGCCCTGTTGTTCAAAACAAAGATATAGCATATTTTAAAGTATGTTTCGTCACTATCGCACTTTACAAAATTTGGCATTGACAGAACGAGACAAACATAGGCAATTTAGCTTATAGTATGCTTCATCTTTTTAAGAAGAACAGGGTTATATTATAAAAATTAATTGATCAACAATATACTACTTAGGTTACTCGATAATAACGACATACGTTCATGTTATTTTGTAAGTGAATTACTCCTAAATTAAGACTTTGTATTAGTATCATGTAAGCATTTAATTAGAATTTAATAATATACAATTCTATTATACTTGTCATTTGTTTATTTTGCAGTTTATACACCATAAATTTTTAATTATGCCAAAAAATAAAATGGGGCTTTCAGTACATATTACTGATAATATGTGCATAGTCAAAACATAAAAAACCGAAATCCAAAATTTATCCAAAAAAATATTTTGATTTTAATAATTTAAATAATTGGTTATAATACTTAGAGCGTGCCACCTGACTACTACGCTTCATAGTAAAGGTAGGTCCAGTGCAGCAGTTCACACAAAGTTGGATTTTCTTTGATAAATTCTGGCAATTTTTTTTTATTTATTTATTTTTTGTCTATGCCAGGGTCATTGCACGCGAGAGCGAGAGAACACGATAATCTATGAATTGGAATAATTGGAGTTTCAAACTACGTCCATAAATTCATTGACATTTTGGGATAAACGCAAACGTCAATAACATTTTATGATAAACGATAATTTCAAAATTTTGATTACTCACATGTATTAATAGGGTCTTTAATATTAAGCCTTTAATTTTTTTGGCATAATTAAACATTTATGGTGTGTACAGATACAAGAAAGAGGCATTTCATGACATGTCCGTCCATTCAGAAATATTTCGAATTCGTCAGTTTGGGGCGAACTATCCGCAGAATAGGATATCTCGTAGAACAGATTGGGTGTCGATTCTCATGTCTGTATCCTGTGCTTTTTAAATAGTAGTACTTATTTCGTGTCCTTAAGATCTACTATTGTAAAGTCAGGATTAGACCAAGGCCTACTCGTGGCTGTAGATAGCGCTATCTCTCTCTTACATAGATTCTAACAACAGCGCTATACCTTGTCCACCACCGCAGCTTGAAGCGACAACTCCTTTTTTCAAATTGCGCCGCCTGAAAATGATTACAACAAAGTTTTTTTATTACCCTACTAGCTGCGCCCCGAGGCTTCGCTCCCGTGAGAATTTCGGGTTAAAAAGTAGGTTACCCTATGTGTTATTCCAGTTATATTCTATCCATGTACCAAATTTCATAATAATCGATCCAGTACATTTTGTGCGAAAGAGTGACAAACATACATACACACATCCATGCTGTATCCATGGAATTAGTAGGTACTCCGTAGTCTATACTATTATTATAAAGTGGTAAGCGTTTGTGAGTTTGTATGTTTAAGGCGGGTAATATACGAAACTACCGAACCGTTTTCAAAAACTCTTTCACCATTAGAAAGTTAAATTATCCCAGACTGCTATAGGATCTATTTTATATCCAAATTCCCACGGGAGCGAAGCCGTGGGCAACATCTAGTACCTACTAATTCCGTGGCTACATCTTTTTATGAATAAGTATTTTATTTAATTTCTTCCGGCGTAGCTAGATGTCGCCACAAGAGTCCTGAACACAAAAGCTCTCAATACTTTACCTCATCTCGTGAACCAAGTGGACTGTCATCCTGGCGCCTGTCGCGGCCACAGGGTGGCCCAGGGTCACCGCTCCTCCATCCACGTTCACTCTGCACGGGTCTATGTCAAGTTCTCTGCTTGTTATTATGGCTTGCGTTGCGAAAATGTCGTTTATCTGTGGAAATTACAATTTAGAACTAGCGATCTTTATAGGCTCATCTTGCTCGGAGATGTTCCTGGACTTCGAAGTCAAGAAAGAGCATCAACTATAAGGACGGATTTGATAAGGACTTATACACGCAGCAAAATCCATGAGGACTTAAAGATCGTATTGCATGGGAGGCCCTAGTCAAGAGAACTACTACTACTGGTGGTCACGAGACACGACCCTTAGCCATGAGGATGCGACTATAATGATGAGCGAACTTTATAAATCGGTAGAGTGTCAAACATTTTTATGACACAAGAACAGATAACATTTTTATGAAAGCAGAGATTCTTCAAATAAATTTGGGCAGAATAATTATGCCGTCAACCAATTAAATATAGACACTTGCCTCAAACAAATCCACTTGCTGCACACCAACTGCCGCGGCCGGCCCCCAGCCCGTCACCCTGGCCAGCGGAGACAGCTGCTGCGAGGTGACTGTCTGCTCGTCTGCTAGCAGCACGGCGGCCGCGCCGTCGGCTGGGCTCTGGGTGTGGATGATACAAACTCAACGATCCAAAATCATTTTTCTATATACTGAGCAAGCAAACAGGTATGCGGCCCTTCTGACGGGAAATGGTCCCCGCAGGATATCATATTGATCTAAGCTACACACTAGCATTAGGGAACGACCACTGCTGAGAAGAAATGTCGAAAGAAACTCATTTAAACAGTGTTCCCTATCATACACTAACATACACTAACCACCAAGCTTGTGCCTAGGGTCCGTATCTGTATGGTCCAAAGGTTCTATTTCCATATGATCAGAGATTGGATTCCTAATTTCTTCCCCAAATAGTTTGACGCGAACCCAACGAATAGATGGGATCTCGGTAAAATACCGGGCGTAAACCTGTGCCTGTACTGAAGACGTTAAATCCTCTTATTGTTACTTAAGTTTTCTATTCCTTCTGTAGTCTTGTAGTTGTATTCCACTGCTGGGCAAAGTCCTTTATTTCCTTCTTCCAAAAAATCTATTTAATGCATCATGCGGCTATCTCGGCAGGAATCCATCCATGTTATCCGGCCACTAGCCATCTCTTTAGTGGTCTTCTCCTACGCTAGCTACTCGGGCCCATCTATCAAGAAAAAGAAAACTTTTTAGTTGAGCAATAAAATGTAAATAAAATCTTACAGCAGAGTTTCTATTAGTGATGATCGATCCTGACACAGCGGCCAGCCTTTCAAAGCTGAGGTCTGGTTCTGGCAGCTCGTCCTGAGTCACCGTGATCTCTTTATTCTTTATCCTCGTTGTTACACTTGTGAGTTCATTGGCGAAAATGTTTGATGCTTGCGCTGAAATCGATATGAACAGAAATACAAAATCAAAGCATTTATCCAGAAATCAGATCTTCACAGCCACGTCACACGTCAAATTTTAAATTCTTTGGAATTTCTCAAAAAGCTGCAATCTTCATTTAGACTCCGCACGACGAAAGAAGTTCCGCAGAAGTGGCGCTATGATTGCTGACCACAAAAATGTGGTCGTTCTTTTACATATTACCGCGGGTTTTCTATCATATATGTTCGATAGAAAAAATAATATCATGGAGAATCTATAGATATCATTTTGATGGGGTAGCGTTTTCCACCGTGCTACCATTGTTATATGAGAAGTTCCAAAAACTTGTTTTAAAAGCATAACTGATTTGTTTATCGCTATATAGATAGAGTAATTTAATTACTGCCACTCATTATCGTCAGCCATTGAAACGTCCCCACTGTTGAGGCACTAGCCTTCATTATGTATGAATAAGGATTGTGGTCCATGGCCTAAAGCGGTTAGCATACTGTCCTTGTGAGTGTTTAAATTCAATCACCTGCCTTCCATTTCAAGTAGCTCTTCATCGCGTATTCATCAGCCTCTTCTCTCGTCACCAGGTTCTTCATTGCCAACTCCTCAGCTGCTTTTGCCAACGTCATGCCCGACCGGCTGTCTACAAATTGAGTGGTGACGTGGTCTTCGAATTGGTAGGAGCCGCCGAGGCCGGCTCCGAATCGTACATTTCTGACTAGATGTGGCTGGGTTGACATCTGCTCTGTTCCACCAGTGAGGGTAACCTTCGCCAGCCCTGTTAGGATCTCCTGAAAATTGAATTAAAGAGTGATTGAGTCATCGTTAGATGCTGCTTTATTTTCACACGCCCCGACTTCGCTCGTGTAAAACCATAATCAAAAAGTAACCTATATCACTAATGAAGGTTTCGTCTATCTCTGTGCCAAATTTAATCAATATCGGCCCAGTAGTTTTTGAGTTTATTCATTACAAACAAAAGTACCAATCTTTACTCTTTATAATATTAGTATGAATTGACCGTTTGGAAGCAGTTTAAGTATATATATCCTATAAGTATTCTAGTGTTCTAGGGAGGGAACCATATGCCTCAGAAAATGAGTCTGGTGTCTAGTTATCAGACTACGGTAAAGAATGGCTTATCGAATATTATTTATAAGTTCAGTACAATCGTTTGTGTACTAACCAAAGCGCCGTTGATGACAGCTTGCAGTCCACTCCCGCAAGCCTTGTTGATGCCCAACGCTGGCTTCTCGATCGGCACCCCTGAGTAGATGCCGCAGTACCTTGGAGTCTTGCCACCGTCACATTGACTGAGCTAGAATAAAAACCTTGAACTATATTATTATTCTTCAGGTGCTTCTCTGATTAGAGAGGGTAGGCAGTCAATTTCGAATAATCCTCTCCATAATTGGCGAGGCGGATTATAGTGTGGTTGAACTCGCGCTATACCGGTCCACTAATTATCTGTTTTGAAGAAGACAGTTGGCCGGATAGAACGAGAAGAAAGGAATATAAGGTTGATTCTGTCGCTTAATTAGACGTTGCTTCAGGAAGACAAATCTAGAAATCTTTCCGGAGATTTGAGATTATACTCTCATCAGAGACCACTTGCACGAACGAATATATCGTCAGAAGTAGTATTCTGAATTCTGCACCCTTATATGACTGTTCAGTTCACTAGTTTGTACTGTATATTTGCAGTAGATAGTCTTAAAACTTTTCTATCATGTCGCGATTTGAACGAAATCTGACACCAGTGTTAGAAACACTCGGTAAGAAAGAATCAAGCTTGACAACTTTGACCACATGTGGAAGGGAAGAAGGTTCATGTAACTTACAAAGTGAACATTTCCCACAAATGTGTGGTCGATGGCCTTTGGATCTATATTGGAGGATTGTATGGCGTCTTTGGCGGCAGCAGCGAACACGTGACACGCGGGAGTTTCTCGCAGGGAACCGCCATATTTGCAAAATGGCGTCCGTTTCGCGCCCACTATGAATATACCTGGAAATTATTGAAATCATTGATTTTATTGTGAACGAATGATTGCGTTGGTCGCTTTATACTCTGCAGATTTAGAAAAAGGTTACATAGTACAAAACAATGTCTTGATCACAAAATACTACATGTCCTTTAAACGATTAAGTGAATAATATTGTATACTAATTGAATTATTTAAAATAACAGTGGAATTTTCTAAAACAAAATATTTAAATAACAGCATATCACTATCACTACATAAAAGTAGCTTCCAGCTGTCTTGTCTGTTGCTATGTATGCTTATATCAAACTAGGTGCACAACGGGTTTTGATGGGGTTTTTTAAATAGATATAGTGATTCAAATTTATTATGGTTTTACTAGACCGAAGCCGGGACGGGCCACTAATATATACATAAATGATTATGATCATTTTCCTAACTAACTGATATAGATCGCACAATATTGTGTATTTGAAGTGGCATAGATAAATTTAGATTATCAGATACATAGTTTATACCCATAAATAAATAAAACTTACTTAATAAACAATATCTACTGACCTTTGCTCGGTATCACCATAATAAAGATAAATAACTACATATAATCCAAATGGCCTGGCAACGTAATGTACGAATGGTACAACAGAATATTTATGAAGAATGATATTATTATTACCCAGTATCTTTGTTTTATCAACTGTTTATACAGTGATATTAAATCTACTTTTTGTAAACATGTTACTGTTATTTGAATTTATTTTTACGCAAGGATTTAATATGAGTATTGTTTTCCATTTTGAGTATGTCAATATGTTCTTTTATTAATTTTATCATAGTTCTTATAAGTCCTGAGCCGTATACACGAGTAAAGTATTCAGGATCACGATTAACATGCATACATAACCTAACTTATTCCAAAATATGTATGGATTATATTTTGAACCATCAAATCTTTGTATAATTATTACGTAAACACACAAAGCAAATAGTCGTGCATATTTATTTATATATATACCCCACCTCTTTGGGATGCTTTGAGATTTATCTAGATAAAAAAATGGGTGAATTTCTTTGATTAAGTTCTTTCTTTAACACATTTTACGGGAGTGGAAAAACAATGGTTAAAAATAAATGAAACAATTTGTTAAAAAAATATTAATACTCTGTAATAGAAAATAAATTACATTAATACAACAGTGAATACTTATTTCAGACAAGTTAGAAATTTTATAAATGCGAACAAAATGATATTTTATTAATTGTTACAAAAATATAATCGAAATTTACTTCACTTATTCTTTAATCCTTAACTCTCAACGCAAATTCTTTTTTATTTTTCGTTGTAATTTGTAATACATACACTATGAAAGCCATGTATTAAGTTACTGTTAGTCATTATATTTTATTATATGTATACATAGCCTGACAAGACGCACGCACAACAGTGAATGGTAAGACAAAGCACGAATTTTGCGCTTCATATAATTAATCTGAATAAAATAATATTCACCAAACCAAAAACTATAATTTGTATGTAATAAGAGAAAAGTTCACAATTTTCTTATAGGATTTGTTTGGAGACATATGTCTCGCACCAAACAAATCCTATATATTTAAATATAGTCTTCATATTTTGGTCGTTCAGACGGTTTCCAGGAGGATAGCAATGCCTTGTCCTCCGCCGATGCAGGCCGAGCCAATTGCCCTCTTGAGGCCTCGGCGTCTGAAATAAAACCGTAATTATTAACTATGCTGTTGGAATTTACAATAATTTTATTACCTATGTACTTTTTTGGATGATATTGTTTTAGAACTCTGTGCTGAATTCAAACAAATTTATATTCAAAATTTCTTTTTTGTTTTTCTTTTGTGTTCTGTTAATTTATTGTTACTTGGAACATGTATTTACGTAATTCAAAAGTGAAAACTTGTAAATGGCTTTAAAATTATTTATCTTAGTAATTTTTTATTTGTTAAAATAGCTGTAAGTTTTCTGAATAAATAAAATAAAATAAAATAATTGCACAATACAGTAAAATGAATTAACATTAAAACTTTAAACTTAAATATGTAAAGAAAACGCAACTTTCAAACCATGAATATAATTAGTGTTGACCAACCAAGTGCATATTATTGGGTTGTAATTTAAAGAATAGTGAATAATGCTTGGTAAAAATGTGTTATGAATTCTAAAGTAGAGTGTGTGTGATGTGTTTGACAGGTTTCAATAAAGGGATCTCAAATAAAGCTGATAAAATGATTTATGTTCGATCAGGTTGTCACAGTCTGGACCACTAATTCAGTTCAAGGTCTCTTTCTTCAGATCGAAATTCTTTTGGGATAGGTCTACCATTGTTATTTTTTGTCAAAATTTTCACAACGCCTACCTGAGTTCATGGGTCAAATGTGCTGTAATCCTCGCTCCGGAAGCGCCTACGGGATGGCCCATAGCGACAGCACCTCCGTTCACGTTCAGTTTGCTTTGGTCCAGGTTGAGTTCCTTCACGCAGGCCAGGGTTTGGGCGGCAAAGGCTTCGTTTATCTAGGGATAATATTCTTCCATTAATTAACATTCATTGTAGGTCATTTTAAAACAGCGGAGGTCCCAACACTCTGCCTTGAGGAATACCATCGTTTATGGAACGTATATTACCTACTTTTGCTCCAATTTTTAGTAATGTGAGCAACTGCATTTATTGTCTTGTAAATACTAGAGATTGTCAGCAAAAATACCTCAATCAAGTCAATATCATTGAGTTTGAGTCCAGTGACGTTCAACACATTCTTGATGGCAGGCACAGGACCGATGCCCATGATGCTAGGGTCGACGCCCACGAAGGACCACCCCAGTATGCGGGCGAGGGGCTTCAATCCGTGCTTCTTAACAGCGTCTTCGTTAGCCACAATCAGGGCTCCAGCGCCGTCATTGACGCCCTGTCATATGAAAAATATGAGAGGCTGTTTCGTAAGAGGTAAAGGCTCAAAAAACATGGAGAGAAACATATTTTTAGCTATATTACTACATGTGATAAGAATGTAACATATGAGACAAGAAAATTGAATGGCTAAAGACAGAAAGATATGGAATATAATAATCACTCTAAAATGGCAAGAATAGCTCTGCAATTTAAAATAATAAATGAACTCGCAAAATATCGATTCAGACGAATGTGAACTAAGACTGGTCTACTAGATCGTCCAACCTCTAAGTAAACGCGTACGAAAATACTAAGAACATACCGAAGAATTACCAGCAGTAACAACGCCTCCCTTGCGGAACAGAACTGGCAGTTTATTCAGAGCTTCAATCGTAGTTTCTGGACGAGGGTGCTCGTCTTTGTCGACAATCACTTCTTGCTTCTTTACTTTAACTGTGACCGGAGCCATCTCCTCTTTGAACGCACCAGCATCGTGTGCTGTAGAAGATAAGGTTCTGTTAGTGCAATTCGTTGTTTCCTCTTCAGGATATCAGTTATAGGAGAATGGACATACTTTAGGCATCTCTTGATTGTTTGCATCTATCGAGATAAATGGAATATCACCAACTCTGTACTACTTCTTTATCTAAGTAATTTTAAACAATCTTGAAAGAGCTCTTTTCATACATAATACATGCAACTATAGTTCCTTGACAATATTAATGGAAGTTGGACAAAATCAACAAGTCAGATTTTTACCAGCTTTCCATCTTGTCTGTGATTGGATGGCGAACTCGTCCACCTCTCCTCTTTTAAGCCCATATTTCTCTGCCAGATTCTCGGCAGTCTGCGGCATGGTGAACTTGCAGAAAGTGTCAAGAGAGCTGGCAGTCAGACTGTCTTCAAACGGTATTTGGGCGCCCAATGGTGTGCCGAATCGGACGTTTCTGACCACATAGGGTACAGCAGACATGTTCTCTGTGCCACCAGCTAGTGAGACTTCGGCTGAACCTGTCAGGATATCCTAAAACAAGATATGATATTTTAATGCAAAACTTTCGACATAGAAAACCCGAACGCATTGTTAGGAATAAAACTACTTACAGTGGATTCTTCAAATTTTTGGATTGTTTGGAACTTTTGGAATGGATCGCCTTGAGCAAATTATAAATAGGAAGTAGATAAATTGTAACTTGGTATTGGATATGAAGTTCATCAATAAATTTACAATGGCCTCTTAAACTCCATTTTAAGAAAGCACTCAACGAAGTTAAGTATGTAATGATAAAGCATGTGTTTACTTGCACACTGTTGATGATAGCCTGAAATCCAGAGCCGCAGAGTCTGTTCACACCCAGGGCGGGTCTGTCCTGCGGCACTCCTGACTTCAAGGCGGCGTGGCGTGGAGCCAGTCCTCCGTCGGAGGTACCGCTGAGCTGAAATGTGAACGCAAGTTAAATTTCATGGACAGACAATAAGTCTTATTATAAGATCATAAGTTAATGAAAACTTCAACACGAATATGTTTATATGGAGTTCAATAATGTACAGTACAGTACTATTCTGTTTGACATTACAAACTGGCTAAAGAACAGACGATGCACCTTCTGACATGATGTGCATCTTAAGAACAGATTCCAATGTTAGTACAGGTTCATAATTCATTTATTTCCAGACATGTACAGCATAAGGATTACAAAATATTGTGCAGTTAAACATGTACCCAGTGAGGGTGTAGCAATTTAAAATTGAAATTTTACAAAATTATTGCGCTATAGCTGTCTGATTACGTAATACAAATAATTTTAGAAAGAATATATTTTCATGTGGTTCATAGATAGAATTGAGCAGATTGAGCGTCTCAGATCTTGTCAAATAGGTATAATTAAGTCAATTCAAATTGAACGGTAATTTTAATAATATAATTGTAATTTTTACTATTTTTACTATGAGTCTATTGAGATAATTCACAATCGTAGGCAGTTTTATCATTCAGTTGGATTAAGATTAGTGATTCCTCTCATTAGTGAGCCTCTTTTAGGATTCTCTCTTTTGTTTATGGTACCTAAATGGTTATAGCAAGTTGATTGTAGCAACAGTGATAAATCAAGCGTAAACTGTGAATTTCTGACCCAGGTCCAGATTAGGAATACCAACCAGCAATGGTGAATTTTTCAGAATACTAACCCCATTGACTTGCCCCACGTTCACGGTGTCGATGATATCAGGGCTGATGGAAGAGGCCTTGAAGGCGTCTTTGGCGGCTACTGCCATTAGATCTGAAGGGTGTACGTCACGGAGCATGCCGCCCATACGTCCGAAAGGCGTTCTTTTGGCAGCCACTATGTAAATACCTGGAGATAACAGGTCAGGTATTTTAAGAGGACAGAGGTTAGTGCGGGTTTGCACTAATCGTTTCGAAGTGAGACACAGCGAACCAATCACATGGCAATGTGGTTGTTGTCACGTTACAATGGCGCAATATAATTGGTTCGCTTCGTCTCACTTCGAATCGACTCGATGGTGACATGTAAATAGCAAAGTCGCACTACGCACACTGTTGTTTAAATCGAGCTCGAAGTGAGGTTTCGGATTTTCAAGTTAAGTATGTTTAACGCCAAAAGAAATGTCCCAAATTCACAATCGCCACTCAAACTTTTCTTTTTCTCCCAAATCGCCCCAATTTGGTGCGACTATCTCCGTATGTTATGCACCTAGTAATGCCACAGAAATAGAAGCAAAAAAAGCTTAAACGAAGTTTTAGATTGAATTAAATAGTTATTAGAAATTTCACAAATCTTAAGCGTTTGTAAACCACCTTACGTTATTCGATTGCTCATCGGCGGATATGGCACACGTTGGTTAAACCTAGAATTTGTTTTTGTAAGAAATGAAAATGAATGATTTTTATTTTGTTAGCCTGCAATACCTACTTATCATAACAAAACTGGAAAAACATACCTAGGTACCTACTTAGTTTGCTTTCACATTCCTACCTAAGTATGCTTTCAGTAGGACAAACCATAATACTTGTAAAATATTAAATAGTACTTGGGTAGGTAACTATAAAATGCTTTGTGTAATTTATCATTTAGTGCATAGCCTTGCTACCACGATCGCAGATTCAAGATCATCGTTATTCCACTATCAATAAAAGCGAAATCACTATCGAGCCAGCTACGTAGGTAGACTAGCTAATTACGGTGCTTGCTTGTGTTGTTTGGACATTGAACTGAACGAATGAAAACTCCCGTGCTTATTTATAACCAAATGTCTCAATGCATATTATATTTAAGCGTACATTGCTATAGAGACTTTTAACTTATAATAATCCTATATTGCACATTATTATAATATAGATATGCCTAAAAATGTATTAGGTATACAACTCAAATATATTGTAAATGTGTATAGGTATATATGAATTGGTTTTTACCACGGATTTTTACAAAGTATTTATTACTTTACACAAAACAACAAATAAATGGTACGGCTAGGTTATTTAAAAGTCAATGGAGATAAACACATACCTTTATTTACAGCGACAGACATGATTTCGGCTGCAAACTTGTACGTAAACAACTAAAAATTAGAATTTAAAAAACTAGACGTCCCTCTCCTGTCGGGGACGGTGAGAAATGATAATAGTACCTATGTTATCAAAACCTTGATTGTGACCGGTTGCAAGCGCGGCAATAACTTATGTGAAACTGACAACATGAATATGAGGTTGTTTTATCTGATTCACATAGGTACAACAGGCAATTCGTTAGACATTGTTTGTATGGATAAAAATGTACCACCATACATTTTTTCCAACAATTGTTTCACCTAAGCAAATCGAAAATACAGACAGATGAAAATAATAAATTGGGTATCCAGTTGTTTTTGTGGTACTTATTCCACAAGCACAACTTTTCCAATTTCCCTAAGTCTTAGGTATCTACTGGTATAACAAGTTTCTTAGCAAATTTCATTACATTTAGGATCGGCTACCTACCAAGGAACTTTTCGACGGTTTATTTGCATGGTCAGCAAAAATGTCATCGCGTGACATAAATCATTTCCGTCACGCGTTGTTTGCTACAAGATCTCCCTGGCGTCAATAAAAGTTTGTTGCAAAAATGACATTTTTGATAACAATCTTGTTTTTGTGGGGAAGATAGGAGATTTTATGTGATGCATAAATTATGACCATGCAAATAAACCGTCGAAGAGCTTCCTGGTAGGTGGCCGATCCTAAATGTAAACATCCTAAACGTTGATCTATGCGTCGATAACAATAGATTACAATTGTTATACAACTCAAAGTGTCTTTGTGGGGAGCGCAAAGATTAGTTTTGGTATAGGTATCTTATCTCACCGAAACTAGGTACCTACCTTCTAAACAGCGGGTGGTCCCTGCTCCGCTCGGGTAAACTTTTATTATAAAGAGAAAATAATTTGTATTTTTGTTTGTAATGAACAAACTCAAAAACGACTTGACCGATTTTAATGAAATTTGGCACTTTTTTATTAGGTATGGTTCAACCTTCTTTAGGAGTCAGTACATAAATGTTTTCGAGTTTATCGCGTTTGTACAGACAGACGCGACAGGGGTACTTCTTTTTATGGTATAAAAGGATGTGTACTTATTATTAATGTGAACTTACAAAGGACAGTGCATGCAAAAAATAACTGGATTAGGGTTGAGAATCTCAAAAGGAAAAGGAAATAACGGTACCCTTATACAGACGCATGAAAAAGAAATTTAATCTTGCGGCGAATATAATCAAGGTACGGAATCCTTGCCAAGCGAGTTCATCTCTCGCGTGACAGATTTATACTTACTTACCTTTCGTTCCATTTGAATTTAATAAATTTACGTTACATAAAATTTAATTTTATGTAATAATCTACAACTCAACAAATCTACTAACAGTCTAATATCTAGTTTTACTATTTTTTTTACTATCAAGTGCCCAAATGCCTATGGAACTCTCCCGAGGGCTCTCCATGTCAATCGGCCTTTGGTGCCAGATCGAAACGTCTATGTGATTCAATACCAATCAAGTGACAAACCTTAACCATAAAACCCTGAATAGGAGTTAATCTCAAAATTTTTATCTACAAAAAGTTAAATATATTTAAACACAGAAACATGTGTTAGTCCCACCACAGATAGGACGATACTTCTTAATACTAATTTAATATGTTGTTTTAATAATTTAGAAGTTAGACAATAAAAAACTATGTAAAAAATAAACAAGTTTATTGATTTAATATATAGTACACAAAATATATGCAACAACAATTCTACTTAAAAATATAATTTCGCTTATCAATATGAATTAGATATTTATTTTTACGTGTTCAGTACACTATATCTTACACGATAAGGCACACCATTTGAGCATGCAATAAAGATATAAAGAATTTTCAAACCTTTACATATGGTGATTCCCCAAATTTTGAATTATTCTCTGAAAAACGAGAATTATTCTTATTCTCTGAAATTTCCGAAGAAATCTCTCGGAATTTTCAGAGAATAATCCACGAAAATTTCATTGCACTCAATTTCAAGGCACGTCGCTCGATACCTCTAGTAGTGACAACACACAATGCCTTTAAGATGATGCTCACTGATCACTGACTGCACTTGGAAAGTATCATACACAACATCCAAATGTAATAACAGATTGAAAGTAATTTAATTTCTTTCAAGACATTATTATCAAGTAATTTAAATGAACAATGAAAGAGGAGATCGAAAGAACTCGTATTCCTCACAATTCCCAGACAATTTCGACAAGGAGAGAGATAATTTGCCCGCTTCTGATACACTTATGTGTGTGTGTGTGTTGTGCGCCTGCGTGTGTGTGTGTTTGTGTGTGTGTGAAATCTAGACAGTTTCGACAAGGAGGGCGATGCCTTGTCCACCTCCGATACACGCAGAACCGATGCCGCGTTTCAATCCACGACGTCTGTAAACAAAATTATATTCACATTATTTTTCTTATAGATTAGGAATGGTCCTTACAATCTAAACAATTAGGCTATGTTGCTTTTTATTTAAAATCTTATGTAGTAGCAATAAGGTTGTTATTTGATTGTTGTTTTCATTCGGTTAAGAATAATCTCAATAAATAATAAATTTTAGATTGTAATCACGTAACTATAGAACGGCAACATTTCGAATTCTGTTTTTAGTTATGTGATTTAGACGAGCCCCGTGGCCTAGTGGCCATCACGCCGGACTGCTACACTGGAGGTCCTGGATTTGACCCCCGGTCAGGTCAATGGAAAATGATCTGTTACAGATTGACCTGGGTTTTGCATATCTATAGGTATATATCTTATTCGTGGGCCGGGTCGTGAGGTTCCCTCTATTATGGTTGAGCATGCGTCAACTCGTGCCTGCCAGAGGGAACTGGTCATCTCGTTTCTCATATATTTTCATGTAAGTTAATTGTGTTTCACATCGATATGTATATATATTATAATCAGCACTCGGATCACAATCATAACCTGTTTTGATATACCTTTTGACTATGTACATTATGTACTTTTATATATTATTAGAAAAAAAAAAACATTGTAAGAAACAATAATGGTAAGCCGATCTGGCATGATAGGGACCAACACTGTTCAAATGAGTTTCTTTCGGCATTTCTTCTCAGCAGAGGTCGTTCCGAAATGCCAGTAGTTTGTAGCTTGTGAGAAATAACTATAAATATAAAGATTGACGAGAAAAAGTGCCTGTGAAGGTCTAATTTCTGAATAAATGATTTGAATTTATGTTACTAGATGTTGCCCGGGACTTCGCTGCCGTGGGAATTTTGAGATAAAATATAGCCTAGGATAATGGGTACCTTTGTAATGGTGAAATAATTTTTGACATCGTTTCGGTAATTTCGGAGATTACACGCCTCAAACATACAAACTCACAAACGCTTACCTCTTTATAATAATAGTATAGATAAAATATAGTATGGTCACATAACACAAGTCTCGAATTCACTTTGGGGCCAACTCAACCTGTGTGATTTTTCCATTTACCATTTTTTTTATATCAAATCTTTGTAACAAAATCGATCTATTCATCCTACGTACCTGAGTTCGTGCACCAAATGCGCGGTGATGCGGGACCCGGACGCACCGAGCGGGTGACCGAGCGCTGTGGCGCCGCCGTTCACGTTCAGTTTCTCTTGGTCCAGTTTGAGGGACTTCGCGCACGCCAGCGTTTGCGCACAGAAAGCTTCGTTGATCTTGTAACATACAGATAAATTAATATCTTCTTCTGCATAGTCGTATTTCCTCATGGCCGAGGGTCCTGGTCATTACGTGGAATGAAACACACACAACAACTTTCTTGGGCATTATTAATGGAGTGGTTGGCTATTGCCTTCTCAATTTTACCAGTTTGCAGGTTTGCTTACGACGTTTTCCTTCACCAGAAGCAAGTGGTGGTCTATGAAAACTACTATATATGAGTCAGATTGGTATACAATCTCATATGGCACGAGTAGGATTCGAACCTGAGACCTTTCGATCCCCAGGCGGGCGTCATAACGACCATTGCTACCTACTTAAGACAACCCTTTTACAAAAATATAATTGTCATGATGTCTTGGTATATTGTACGCGTAATAAAAACTCCGTGCAATAAACCGTTGAGGATTTCCCTCATTGGGAGCCGATCCTGGCTGCACCATCAGGTCATGCTTAATATAATAATGTGTTGTAATGAAAACTGAAGTGACTTGGAAAATTTCGATTTTGTAGAACAAGCGGAGGAGAAATTTGCATTACAGACAGATCTACTATACATGCTTTCAGAAATATGTGGAGGCAAAAGGAATTTTTAAAAAATCTACTTGTTGTTACGTGTACGCGTGATTTCTAATCATCTTAATTAGCCATTTAAACTTCCCCACAGCTGGCTCACCGGCCTTCCTTATGGATTACTAGCTGCGCCCCGGAGCTTCGCTCCCGTGGGAATTTTGGGATAAAAAGTACCCTATGTGTTATACCAGTTCATATTCTACCCGTGTACCAAGTTTCATAACAATCGGTCCAGTAGATTTTGCTTAAAAGTGTAACAAACATACATCCTCACAAAAAATTGCATTTATAATATTAGTAAGGACTAGATGTTGCCCGGGGCTTCGCTCCCGTGGGAATTTTTAGATAAAATATAAGATATAATAGCAATCTTGGATAATGTACCTTTCTAATGGTGAAAGAATTTTTGAAGTCGGTTCGGTAGTTTCAAGGGATTACCCGCCTCAAATATACAAACTCACAAACGCTTACCTCTTTATAATATAGTATAGATTATCTTATAATATAGTATAGACTATATTATAAGATAGTATCTCTTTATAATATAGTATAGACTATCTCTTTATAATATGGTAAATCGCTTCGAATGAAGCTGTTCACATAATTATGATCGAACTTCACTTAGAAGTTCGTTTGATCTTCAATTATATTATATAATTAAAGATAATATGAAAAAAAAAGATTACCTATCTCTCAAAATACACGTGATTATCAGACGGCCCCCTCAGGGTACTACAAAACAGAAACTCACCTCAATAAGGTCGATATCGTTTAGGGTAAGGTTGGTGGCCTTGAGAAGGTTCTGGATGGCGTTCACGGGGCCAATGCCCATGATACTGGGGTCCACGCCCACGTACGACCAGCCCGCCAGCCTCGCCAGGGGCTTGTAGTTCTTGGCCGCTTCTTCGCTGGCCAGAACTATTGCGCCTGCCCCGTCACTGATACCCTATCGAGTTTTGTATCACTACATAATATAATGCAGCTTCCCGCTGTCTGTGCTTATGTATGCTTGCTTAGATCTTTAAAAATACGCAACGGATTTTGATGCGAGTTTTTTTTTAATAGCTTGTGTGATAACTGACGAAGATTTAAGTGTATAATTTATTATGCCGGCTCCACATTGTCGTCGAACGCGAATGCATAAAAATTGCGTAGTTCATATGAGTGATTTTATTTACCACAATGAAAAATCAGCAATGTATGCCGAATCCGTCAAAGTTCAGCGAAAGTGTGGAGCCGGCATTAAGGTTTTACCCGAGCGAAGTCAGCCAGTCAGTAACGGAAGAGTTTTATATACAGGGTTACTGGTGTCTAACGCATAACCTTCCAAAGGCGCATAAGGTACATAGAGACTAACATCTTTTGTTCTACGACTTTTTTCTTAAACGTAATAAATACAAAATTTATCCTTTTTTTTGTTTGTTTCTATAAAACGTTTATTCTATGTTCGATTCCACTACATAACGCTACTGTACTGTCTCGTGTTGCTTGGCTGTTACATAGAGTTAAGATGTGTAGAATCGCAAATTAGATTGAAAAAAAAACTATGAATCACGAGATATCGTAGAATAAAAGTTGCTTTTTTTGTACCTAAGTAGTCTTTAGGTTTTGCGTTTGATACCAGTAACACTGTATATTGATGAGAAAACTAAATATTGTTGTGAAGAGAGAAATATTGTTTATATGACTCATTGTGACAAAACTAAAGTAAAATTTAGAAAATAACACAATGTTGTTTATCTCACAGCCTGTCAAATCCAACGACGGCAATACCAGGCCGCAATGAATGAATGAATTAATGAATGAATAATTTATTTAAGTAACCATGAATCATATTTGCCTGGTTTGTGATCATTTGCCACAGCACCCTGTAATCACACCGCCTCTCTCAACCTTCAAACCGGAACATAACAATGCAAGCATTTCTGTTTGGTAGAAAAAAAAACTAATGTGGTGGAGGTACCTATAACCATCCAGACACCGAAGATCGTCCAATACCTTATTACAAACTTTTTACCTAATTTTCAATAAACAAATATTTATTGCGTAACTTAATATTTCGGTGCAAATGATTACATTCTTTTATCTCGAGTTATCTCTAAAGCGAAAAATATTATATTAGTATTAAAAATATTATCATGACAAGTTGCAAGCAGTTGACGATCTCGGTGGCGCATTGGTAAAGTGCTTGCATCTGAACCGAGAGGTTCCGGGTTCGAACCCCGATCGGGTCATGATGGAAAATGATCTTTTTATGATTGGCCCCGGTCTTGGATGTTTATTTATATATGTATTTCTTATATAGTATAGTTGAGTTATCCCATAACACAAGTCTCGAACTTACTTTGGGGCTAGCTCAGTCTGTGTTATTTGTGCTATTATTAGTTATTTTCGAATACTAAATAAACAATGATTCGAATTTTGTCCCCACGTTATCAGTTCGAAAGTCCACTTATCAATAACCTTGATTGCGTCAAGCAAAGTACAAAAGTTTAAGAGCAATAAATTTCATTATCACCGCTAATATTATACAGGGTTACTGTTATCAAACGCAAAACCTCCTAGGCTACTTGCTTACATCAAAAGAAGCAACTTTTATTCTACGACTTGTGATTAATATTTTTTTTTTTCATATAAAAAAATACAATCTAAAATCTTAACTCTATATAATAGCCAAGAAACACGAGACAGTGCTAGCGGAATCGAACATAAAGTTAACGTTTTATAGAAACGACATTAAAACTAAAAAAATATTTATTTATTTATTACGTTTAGACAAAAGTCGTAGAACAAAAGATGTTAGTCTCCCTACTTTGGGTAGATTTTGATCTTCCAAGATAAATCGTAACTAAGTGGGTACTAATTACGCACCATGTAACATAAATCACTTATAGCACTAGCCAAGTCACATGAGTGTGGCTTGCGGGTGCTCGCCTACTTCCATCTCCTTCTTCCTGATTGTGTGTGAGAGAGAAGAGAGACTTACTGAAGCCGAGCCGGCGGTGACCAGTCCCTCCTTCTTGAAGACGGGCGGCAGTTTCTTGAGGCTTTCTATTGTGGTCTGCGGCCGCGGGTGCTCGTCCACTTCTACCTTCACTTCCTTCCTCTTGACCGTGAGGGTCACCGGCACGATCTCCGCTTTGAACACGCCCGCCGCGTTCGCTGGTTGCAATGAATAAACGAGTGAGTGAATGAGTGAATGGAATACATTTTATAAAAGTTTCCAATTGAACCCAATGTGACTTAAATGTTGCCTATATTGACTAACCATGTGTTTCCGTAACCATATCTGTAGTACGTCTACAGCAATATACTATTCATTCATTCAATGCTATCCATACGATATGGCGTTAAGTCCACCATTTGTACATATTTGTTTGTAATTTTTTGCAAAAAATTTTTAAATAAATAAATAATAATAATAATACCATTCTCAGTCCATCCATTATTCTGCAATAGTTCGCACTCCCGCCGAGACCTGCTCATGGGCATATCATTTCATTGGTATATCCGCGAGCGGGTCTTGGCGGGAGACCTACACAACATCAAAACTCTCCAAAGGGCCTCTACGTGATGGATCCATATCCCCACGCAAGCCTCTCAAAAGACCGGACTATGTGCCGTGAATCCCAAAAGGAGATACTAATAATAATAATAATCGGGTCTGCTATTATTCCACTTTTTACATAATTTGGTAAATAAATAAACTTACAGTCCTTCCACCTCTGTTGTGACCTCAACGCGAAATTGTCAGACTCGTCGCGGGTGATGCTCAACTGCCCCCCTAACTTCTCAGCTGTCATGCCCATGGGCAAGCCGCAGTAAGAATCAGTAAGGCCAGCCCATAAGGTGTCTTCGAAGGCAATGTTGGTACCCAGGGTTGTGCCAAATCGTACTCCGCGGACCGCAAAAGGCGCTTGGCTCATGTTTTCTGTGCCCCCTGCTACGGAGATCTTGGCTGCTCCAGTTATTATGTCCTGGATTAAATATACAGTTTAGAAGCGTTTTATGGCTGACACGTATGTGTCAACTTGTGAATGGGTATAATAACTAGCTTTTGCTCGCGGCATCGCCCGCGTGAGTTTCTCGGAACAGACATAGTTTTCATACAAACCTTCACCCCTTTATACTAATTTGAGGTTTGAATTTTGAAAAAAGTAGCCTATGTTTAAATGGCGATATAAAATTACATCAAAATCGGTCCAGGTTTATCCGTGAAAGCGGAAGAGACGTAATAGACAGACTTTCGCATTTATAATACTAGCTGTCTACTAGCTGTCTCCGGGGCTACACTCCTATGGGAATTTTGGGATAAAAAGTATTCTATATATTATGTCAGGTTATATTCTACCCGCGTACCGAATTTCATCTCTTCTCTGTCTGATCTTTCACTTCAGCAGCGGTATTTTCAAAATCGTAGTATAGTTCTTAGCTTGACTACAACATTAGTCTGAAAATGTACAAGGTTTTGTGACATTCAAGTTGAGGAAAAGCTTTTGAACAGTCTTTAATGTAATTACGGTAATTTACCTGTGCGCAGTTGACGACCGACTGGAAGCCAGAGCCGCAGAGCCGGTTGACGCCCAGCACTGGTTTCTCCTGAGGGATGCCGGCCTTCAGGGCGGCGTGGCGAGGGGTGTAGATGCCATCGGTCGCTGTTGACTGTGTTTAGAATAGGATTTAAAATTGATGTATGGATGTATCTGTCCAAGGAGTAGTGGAATGGGCTTAATTCAACAAGATTGAAAAGAGGAAGGAATAGAGTGGAAAGGCCCAGCAGTGGGACATGTCCCACAGGCTCTTGCCATACCAGGGACATGTCCCACTGCTGGAACAAAGCCTCCCCTCTATTCATTCCTCTTTTCTGTCCTTCAGTTTAAAACTAGGTAATAGGTATGTAAAGATGTTTAATTTATCCTCCTCTAGATGTACCTACGTGAAAAAAATTCAGGTCCTATGGCTGTCTAATTAGGCATCAGTAATATGCATGAATGGAATAAATCCAAATTATTTCTTGAAACAAACTTACTCATTTTATAACACATTTTTTCATTTAATTAAAAACTGCTTTACTCGGTAATAGCATAGTATGTATGGCACCGAAAATTTACAACAAAATTCCAAATCAATATAAAAGCTTAAATTTAAATCTACTTAAAAAGCACCTCAAGTCTTTATTAACTGATAAATGTTATTATACTTTAAATGATTTCTTTAATGATAGACTCGGATAGAATTTAGGGCTAGTATAAGTACATTATAATTCTTTTTTTGTTTTGAATTTGTAGTGGATAGCATGCTCCTCTTTATTTAATTATATTTGCATACCTATATTCGGTAAAACGTGTAGGTCTAATTCATTATGACTATTTGTACTCATGTTTTTGGCAAATAAATGTTTTCTTTCTTTCTTTCTTTCTTTCTTTCTTTCTTTCTTTCTTTCTTTCTTTCTTTCTTTCTTTCTTTCTAATAGATATGTAGTTTAGCCATACTTTGTATTATTCAAAACAATTATATATTGCTATTAGGTATTTATATATTTCAAACACTTAATATTCATAACATTCCATTATTGTATAACTCACCGACATGACCTGCCCCACGACGACTGTGTCAACCTGCTCGGGGGACACTCCAGCCTCCTTCAGGGAGGCTGTTATTGCCGCCGTCTGCAGTTCTGTAGCTGAAGTGTTGCGGAACACACCCCCGAATGTGCCGAAGGCTGTCCGTTTGGCTCCCAGAATGTAGATTCCTATAGTATAGAAAAAAAGTTTTTGGAAACTTCATTTCAATTTTTTTTTCTTTGATATAAAAAATCGTTTATTCACGCATTGGAGTTAGTGGGTACATACACAATTATTTCTATGTAGATGGAGGATTTTATTTAGAACAATGAGACGATTTTTTTATGTACCCTACTTAAGTAAACCCTTTTTTTTAATATAAGGTACATAAATGGTAAATTTAGGTATATAGATGGTATATTAGGAAAATATAATATAGGTACTACTAGTACACCTACCAGTCGGAAAACAATGTTTTTGGACTTTGGTCAGAAACTTTGATCAACAGATTTAAATTATTGTTTCTACAAACTAACAAAATTGGCTAAAGTCAACAATGATAGGTAATTAATATACAAAATAAGTTTTAGCTCAAAACATCTGTTTATTCCAATGATTTTAGATTAATTTTATCAAAACATAACAAGTGGAATTTGACCCCGACCAGTTTTGTAGATTTTAGAATAATAATTTGTATTATTTTCGTTAGTATTCAAACTAATACATACCTTTTGTAGCTACGGCCATTATATCGGATATATATTATTAGTTAAAAATTAATAAAAAAAATATTAAATAAAGGACCAGCCGGTCGCGAAATAGACACCTCACCACAAACACCGAATGAAACACACACACACGAAAAAAGTTAATGTTTGAAAATGAACTACAAGTGAATGAATAATTGTATAGTTAATTCCTTTTCATTCGAATAAAGAGTTGCCATATAACAAATTTGGTAGAAATTTTAATATCTATTTACACTATGACACTTCATAAACTAGTGACGTTAGATAGTTATTACCTAAGGCTAAATGATCTGTGTTACCTAGGTCTGTGGTACTTATGGTACATTGTAGGGGCCGCGCGCGGGGCCCTTCTAAATCTATAACTTGTAGTCACCATGAAAAAAAATGTATTTCGCATGTTTTCAAAAAGTTTCCAATATATTCTTTCGCGGTCCCGCCCGTCTATGCTTCATGCAATTTTTTTACTTTATTGTTTGTAGCAGTAATTTTAAAGTTGCTTGCTTGCTTATAAGTTGTTCAAACAGTTTAATTTGTAAGTACTGCACGTACCCATATATAAAAATATAGTATGTGTTATAAGTGTAACATAACGCTAATATTGCATGCCTGTAAGGGTAAACTGTTGAAACTATTGTAGTGCATGTGCCACACCTTGTACTACACAGTTACTGCAATAAAGATATTTTAGTTTGAGTTTGCAACACTAACTTACCTAAATATTTTTTGAGTTCACTTGACATGACAAATGTCAATCAATGGTTTTTTTTCTCTGCGCACCACGGAAAAAGGTGATTTATTTTGTTCTAAATAATTATCAAGATATGCTTATGCAATGAGCGATGGTCGTCCTGCTAGTGGGACACTAAAAAAATTTGTCTTCAGAGGCAAGTCTGCAAGTAACGGGGACACCCGAAGTGAATATTTAGAGATTATTATACCGGAGCTCTTAACTGCTGGCTACTCCTTTTACACGTGGCCTTCGGCGCCTCTCTTGGCTTGGTATTTGTGGACCCAACGACGGCATTTGCGAGGCCTCCGTGTCTTAGAACTCGGTTGCGGCACAGGTTTGCCAGGGGTCTTAGCTGCTAAGTGTGGTGCTCGTGTTACATTAAGTGATAGTGTCGCCTTACCGCGCTCTTTACGACATTTATCAAATTGTTGCGAAGCAAACGGTCTAGTTCCAGGTCGTGACGTTCAGATCCTAGGACTCGCTTGGGGTTTATTCCTTTCTGACGTACATTCCCTACGCCCAGTAGATCTAGTGTTAGCCTCGGACTGTTTTTACGAACCGTCTCAGTTCGAAGAAGTGCTCTCGACTGTAGCATATATTCTGGACGGTACTGACGGTCGATTTTTGTGTGCTTACCAGGAACGCAGCGCCGACTGGTCTATTGAAGCATTGCTGAAGAAGTGGGGGCTCAAGGGTGCACTCATCGACCTGGATTCTCTGACCGAGAGCTCCAGCGTGGACTATAGAGCCTTGATCGGCGACAGATCTTTGCATTTACTAGAAATCGTAACTGCTTAGGTTATGGCCAGCACAGCTAGAGCTGCTCGCCTATATGTGGGCAACCTGCCATGGACTGTTGGTCACCGCCAACTAAGAGAATACTTTGCCCAATTCGGTCCAGTTCAAACTTCTAGAGTAGTATTCGATCGCTCCACCGGTATCAGTAAAGGTTACGGATTCATTGAATTTGTCAGCCCGTCTGCTGCAGCTGATGCTACCAATAAACAAGTTCACACTTTAGAAGGTTTAAACCTAACAGTTCAAATCCAGAATAATTAATTTGCTTAGATAGCATTTATAATGGCAGAGGCGCTCCCAGTATATCCAGATTCTGACTTCTCTGATGAAGATCAATCACCCTTAGACATATCCTTCAATAAGGCAGCCGATCATGTTAGAAAGATTACAAATCAACTTAACAATAACCAACTCCTAGAGTTATATGGCCTATTCAAGCAAGGCACTGAAGGCAAGTGCAATGTCCCTAAGCCAGGTTGGTTGGACAGTCGGGGCAGGAGGAAATGGGAAGCTTGGAAGTCATTAGGAGATCTCCCCTCTGATGAAGCAAAAGAAAGATACATAGCACTAATACAGAAGTTCGATTCTGAATTTTCCCATACGCCAGATGATTCACCAGGATCGAAAGAAGCCTGGGTGGCCGTGTCTTCTCTTAGATATTCTCCTGAACCAGATCTAGTTACTAACGAGTTGTCTCTGTTAGAGGCTGCTCGGGAGAACTGTGCTGAGCGAGTTAATGAACTTCTTGAGCTCAATCCTGAACTACGACATGAGAAAGATGATGACGGCCTCACTGCATTACACTGGGCTGCCGATCGAGATGCAACTGAAGCTTTATCAGCTGCTATTAAGGGTGGATGTCCGTTAGATGCAGCTGATGAATGTGGTCAGACCGCTCTTCATTATGCCGCATCTTGTGGCCATGTGGACTCAACTAGGATTCTTATAGACGCCGGGGCCTCTCTGCTGAAAGACGATGAAGACTGCACCCCCGTAGATTTAGCAACAGATGACGATATAAAAAAGATACTAGAAGGTGCAAGGAAATAGTGTAAATCATTAATTTTAGTTTGGCGCCAGTTTAGTTGTTAATGGGAATATAATGTAGATTTATGTATTTGAATAAACTTTTTAAAACAACTTAACGTATTGTTATTACACTTTATTCTGGGAATATCTTTAAAAATAATAATTACATCTAATAGGCGAAAAATTTATTTATTCAATGGTAAAAATTACCTAAACTTACATATCGCGAGGTGAGTGAGTAGAACTCACAAAACATACGAATATTATTCATACATCACAGTTTTGTTGGTAAAAAACATTTCTACTTTACACGTGTCAAGTGAAATCTTTTTACTTTTTTATATATTATGTATTTTGACAAGGCTAAACAACATATCATTTAGGATTTTCAAAATAAAACACAAATCTAAATAATGCTATTATTACTAGTCATACATAAAAGTTTGTAAAATTGTAACCTACTGGCGGAGAGATACCTAAATTAAGTCTATCCTAAATAGGTAACAATGTAAAACTAAAACTATAGTTAATCAGAGGAGCATTTGTACACTTCGGCAAGTGCTTACGTAAGTTGAATACATTTTGGAAGGCCATAGTACCTATATAGGTCGTTTTTTATTAAAGACGTATACACTAGCTTAAATATTAGGGTTTTATACTGTTCCTATTTTATTACCTGAAATAAAATGACTATTATAGTCCAGGAGGGGGCCTTGTAAGCCCTACTGTCACATCTAGCCATCTTCTATTATCAAGTTCGATTAACCTGCGGCAGTTAGATTAACCCGCCTGTAGACAGAGAAAGCTATAGACCCCGTCATTTCCATTTCGCTCATATAAAAAAGAGATGAGCTTATTAGACATACATGAGAAGAAACGAGACAGAGCGCTGACATATTTTACAACTCATCACGTGTCCGGCCCAATCTACCAATAGGGTAGTTGACAAGGTCAGAGGTAAATAAATATATAAACTAGATGATATAGATATATTTAAGATCATTATGATAATTCATACACTGTTACAATGCAGCTGGATCGAAATATGAAGATTTAACTTTCCAACCAACTGGTTGTTTCCAACCAGTTGGTTGGAAAGTTAAATCCATTTATCCAAGTTAAGTCCATTTTCAAAAAATATGAAATTAGAAAAATATATTTAACCATCGTAAAAAAAACAAAGATGTTGTAACAACTTTTATTACGAAGCCATTCCATAAACGTAATATGTAATGTAGCTGTCGAACAAATATAGCTTTCTCAGCGAACATTTTAGCACGTTGTGACGTCACTCTTACATATCATTTAGTATGGAGCGTTTGGATGAGTCCAAAAATGAGTTGATTTTATTTTTGACATATTTTTGAAAGTATTGCAATTATCACAGTAAGTTAAGTTTTTTCACTGGTGTGTAGTGTAGGTTAAGTCATACATATAAGAGTGTTTAATCTGTAATAAACATTCAGTATCATCTCAACACTACTTATCGCCCAACAACACATGGCGACCCTGTCAGGATTTTCTAATAATATAAGGGCCTTCGAATAGTAATCAAGGCAAAAATTTGTCAACTAGCCTATTGTAAAATTGTATTAGGCCGGCTTGTATGAAATCTATCTTATTTACGCTCGTCCGCCGTGTATATAGGTTTGGTCTCGAGCCCCGCGCCCCCGCGCCCCCGCAGAGGTCGAGGTCAGTTCTCCTTGCCGTCCTTGTGGGCCTCGCCCGAGTCCAGCTGCTTCAGCAGCCGGAACAGGGCCGCCGCCTCTCGGATGCGGCTGAACTCTATACAGAACGCTTCCACTTCTATGAATAGCTCCTGGCGGGAGGCAAGTAACAAGTATAGATTAACACTGGCAGTTAATTCTAAGCTGACAAAATTGTCTCTGTTAACACGAGGGTTACAATTGTTAAATATATGTCCCGTAATATACTGTCCCGGATGTGATCGAGTGAAACCAAAATACATTGTACACCAAAATTTTCCTTAGAAATAACACAATATTCGCACCGATAATTTTAAGTTTATCGCGTTCATACAGACAGACGCGACAGGCGTCTTTTTTAAATATATAAAGATAGCATAAATTTGGTTTTGAATGTAAGGATGTTATAGAGGATTTTTTATCTATGTTGTAACTGCTGGGTGTTCATTATCCAGTTTTGATTATTTATTATTATTTAAATGAAAAACCTCTTTCGATACATGGAAAAAAACTCCAATATCCGAATTTGGTGGTATTCATGTCTTAATGTCAATACAGTGTAACAAATCATAGGGAAATACAGTTTTATTTGTATTATATTCATATAGAGAAATAAAACTGTATTTCCCTATGATTTGAGAATATAGAGACATGAATACCACCAAATTCGGTTTAAATAATGGGCTCCGACTTCATCACAATATATAATAGAGGCAAAAATTTAATCAATTTCAAAACATACCTTTACATTGATGATCTTGTTCCTGATGAGCGATTGCAGGAACACACACACTAGTCGCACCAGCCGATTCTGCATGTACCTGTCTCTGATAGTCTCACAGGTAGATATGCAGTTGCTGATGTATAAATGGACAAAGTCTACTGGCAGATCCACTGATGTCGATAACCTGGGAAATGATAGACATAGTGTGTTACATAGGCGGCCGAAAGGGTCTAGTAAATATAGTGTCTCTTTTAATCTCTTTTTGTTTATTTTTATAACACATTGTAAGTTTATATAATGCTGTATCTAATTTAGTTTATAATCTTGGTCAGAAGATTTCTTCACCTGCTAATATACTTTTTACATCGTTACGTTAAAAATATAGTCAAAGCAAAATGAAACGAATTGGGATTAAAAAATTAATAGATTTCTTTAAATAATCAAGATTTTTGGCAAAACCTAAATATGTATTACCTATTGACAACTTCCATAGAATGCAGCGACATCTCCATGTTGACGAGCACACTGAAGTACTCCGTGATGTGCTGCGAGTGGATCAGTTTGAGGAGCACAGAAATTGCTACCATCGGATTATTTTCTACCAAGTCTGGGAGCTGGAACAAATACCATTCTAGTTACTAGCTGTCGCCCCCGGCTTTGCCCGCGGTAGCCTATGTTTGAACCTGGGTAAAATCGGGATGTCACACAAATTTTAAAGTACAGTGACCCCCAGCAAGGGCACAGCACCTATTGAGACATGATATTTGGTACAATAAGATCACTTTGACAAAAATAAAAGCTTGTGTTAAAAATGTCATTTTTGTAAAAAACCTATATTTTTACCAGATTTCTACACCTGCTATACAACGACCTCGGTAGCGCAGTGGTAAAGTGCTTGCCTCTGAACCGAGAGGTACCGGGCTCGATCCCCGGTCGGATCATGATGGAAAATGATATTTTTCTGATTGGCCCGGGTCTTGGATGTTTATTTATATATATGTTTTGTTATAAAATATAGTATCGTTGAGTTAGTATCCCATAACACAAGTCTCGAGCTTGCTTTGGGGCTAGCTCAATCTGTGTGATTTGTCATAATATATTCATTCATTTACCTGTTGTGGAGTCAATCCAATCTCATACACAGTGTCCGGATGTAGATCCAGCAAAGCCAACAATCTCTGTTGTTGCGGTACACTGAGAGCCGCCTTCAGTGACAACTGAGTCAGTTCCTTAGCCTCGCTCACTACGCTCACTGGCTCTTTCTCTTCGGACTTCTTCTCTTCTTGCTGCTTCTCTTTCTTTTCTTCTTGCTGTAAAAAGTCACAAATAAAAAAAAAGTATTTTTTTGTTTTACACCATACATTAAAATATTCAAAGGTTCCACTCTAGAATTGGACCACTAAATTATTCTCCCGTGTATGTTGTATGAGGCAATCAAGAGCTATATAACCACGGAAGCTGAGCAGAAATAGCATTCCTAAGTAGGGTTGACGTCAGGCAAGTGGCCGGTCGTAAAATCACAGGGGAATCTTCTAAATATAAGGTTTTCTACCGTCACCATTTTTGAGGCGTCATCAGAATGTAAAACACATATCCTTGACAGCTATAATAGCATTTTCAAGGAGATTTGGTTGGTCTTTACTAATATGGTTGGCCGTGTCGATACGACTGCTTCTTCGTATTAGCGAATCGGTCACAGACCGGTCGTAAAATCAGGGAAATCTTCAAAATCTATGTAGATCCCAGGGTTTTTGGGGTTACAGAACCGAAAGTTCTTCCATCAGCAATCAGAAACACAATTTACCTTACTGCTAGCAGTCTGGTTGTGTCTCCGTTCCCTCTCAGGTTTGAGGCCGGTTAATCCATCGCAATCCGTATCGTATAAAGGTATGTACGCACCGCGGTTCACCAGGTTCTTCCATACTGCCTGAAATTCACATTCTTCATAAAATTTCATCGTCTTAAAGATATAGGTATTCATTTTACACAGACATTACTAATCAAATCTCACTTCTAGAAGATAGAGTAAAATTTCCGTGAATTTACTTATTACTTGAGAGCGTAAAATGAAATCTCTGTTAAATCTCTCTTTAAATGATTTACAAATGAGCATGTCAATAGACTCAGATTTAAAAAAAATAAAAAAAAAACAAAGAAAACAAGAGGCAGGCACAGAACAAGATAAACACCGATAAAACCTAAGTTAATGGATAGATATGAATGGCGAGGAGAGGCCTTAGCCCAGCAGTGGGACACCACAGGCTATTAAAAAGAATTGTAAGTATACCTCATCAGCAAAAGGTATATCGGAGTCGATCAAGAAGCTAGGCGGAGGGATGGGCCCGGCTGCCTTCAGCGTGCGATGCAGCGGCATGTAGTCGTTGCCCATCAGAGCTTCCAGCAGCTCCTTCATTGCCATCCTGTTTGGTGGGCTCCTGATAATGAAATAAATATAAATAAATATATTAGAACAAATAACACAGATTGAGCTAGCTCCAAAGTTCGAGACTTGTGTTATGGGATACTAACTCAACGATACTATATTTTATAACATATACATATATAGATAAACATCCTAGACCCGGGCCAATCAGAAAAAAGATCATTTTCCATCATGACCCGTCCGGGTGTCGAACCTGGGACCTCTCGGTTCAGAGGCAAGCACTTTCCACTGCGCCACCGAGGTCGTCAAAGTAATCAATTGTATATAATAAGTTTTTTACAAAAATTTCACTTTGACACAAGCTTTTATTGTAGTCGGAGAGATCTTATTGCATTCAATGCATGAAAAACTAATCATGTCAGAGCAGTAACACATTGAGGAGTTCCCATGTTTGAGATATCTGTTTCAAAGTTGAGTTGAAAGATTCCAAGTTAAGGCAACAATAGCATTCCCAAAGAGGATTGCAAGTTTTATTTTGGGACAAAATTCACAGAAAAATTTTAAAAGTGGGATTTTTCATCTCAATTTCCATTCACTCATTAATCAGTTTATTATGAAGTGGAATAAAATGTATACCCATCACTAAGAGGAATCAACGCTGGAGCTGTTGCTCGGGCCATGGAGCTCATTTCCGACACCCGCTCTGCGACTACTGCTTGCAACGGGCTGTAGTCATACTCCAGGTCTTTGGGAGTCATTTCTGTTAGCATCACCTGCTTGGCCGACTTCTTCATCACCTGTATACATATTTATTTAAATATTTTATATACACAACTAAGTCCACAAGTTAAAATTAGATTAAAAGTCAAATTATAAGTAAAATTTATTGATGATTGAAACCACAGATTGAAACATTATAACATAATATGTGATAATTATAATAAGTCAATTAATCATGTTCAGTTTCTATTGTTCAGAAAGGTAGGAAAAACAGCGGAATAAAGGGAAGGAAACACAGGGGACAATGAGAGATTAAATTCGTCAAAGGGGTACATAATATTTAGTGTCAAATTATCTCACAAAAAAAAATAGAATCTTCTTTAAAAAAGCTACTTGTAACAATGGATTACAATGTTGAATGAACATAATGTGGCCACAACACTTACATCCTTAACATTAATAGGCAAGAATCCATGCAATTGTCCTATAAACAGTCGCTCTTGCGGCAGCAATGGCAACAACCCAGGTTTCCCTTCAAGCAAGTACAGGAACAACGGACTGAATGGGTTGTCTAACTTGTAGACGTCGAACAGGAGTGCAAGGGCTACCACACGCTGTCCGGGGAGCGACAGGTCTCCGCCGGTGATGAGGGATGAGAGGAGGAGGCACACTGGAATTGCATTATAATACTTTAAGTTTTAATTCAACATTTTGAATGTTGACAGGCAAAAAGAGCTTAAATAAATGACAATGTTTTGGAGATTAGAATCTCTTTTCGATATATTCAGTTTTATAGAAAACAAGACAATAATCTTCATATATTGATATTTTAAAGCAAGTCTGTCCTACTATCTAATATTACTAATAATACTTTCTAACCTGCCAGGCCGATTTTGATGATATTTGGAATAGATATAGTTATAATGACCCGGGGTCAAACACAAGATACCGTAGACGGAGCTGTGTGCAACAGCTAACATTATACATGTAGGAGTCCATAAACTTACAATTAAAATGTTCCGATTTTGGAAATCTCTTCTGTACTTGAGCACATATGGAATCCAAGCTTTGTGAATCAACGGTTTGTTCAGAAAACAAGCTGAAACAATAGATAATTGTTTAGTTTTTAAAGGTAAAGTACTCGATAGGTTAGAACAAAATGAAAATAGGTACCAAAATACTTACTCTAGAATATATTTACTATTTTCATTTAATAGCTGCTGCTGTGTTTGTGACATATTTGTACATATAATAAGCTAGGTATTATACTAATTACTTTATTAATGATGAATTGAATTCAAATAAATATCTTCATTCCGATTTAGTTCAACAAAACAGGAACACAAAATATTATTGACATATAATTGACACTGACACTATCTATTCTGACAGACAGCAGCACCAAGACAATGACATTTATTTTGTCTCGTAAAAATGCTGATTGCAATAATTATGAAAACATCAAAATGCCTCTTACATGGAGTACCTTCTAATTCCACGACCTCTAATGATAAAAATGCTGTTGTTTTTTCTTTTTCTAGTTTAGATAATACCCGTTCCGGCTTCGCTCGGGTAAACATATAAACATAATACACCTAAACCTTCCTCAGGAAACATCTATCTCTTGGTGAAACCGCACGAAAATCCGTGCAGTAGATTTTGAGTTTATCGCGAACGGATAGACAGATGCGACAGAGGACTTTGTTTTATCATTTGTAAGGAGGATTTATGACAGCAACTTCCCGCGAAGTTCAAACTCATTTTTTCTTAGCTCTCTTATATGCATGCTTAGTTTTCTTAGTATCATATCATTTACAAATTGAGGATTTCCATTCACTCATATACCTATTTGTACCACCTCTTCGTATTGATTGTCTAGTACAGTAGTTATTTGATGAAAGACAACATTAAAGTAGCTATCACGTATGCAAACTGCATACCTAACTTACTACGCCACGCCATTCTTAGAAACCATTATTTATTCATCATATATGATGCGCAGCCCTTTGCCGCCGATGTACCGAACATAAATTCCATCACTGATTCTTTCTATTCAAAGTTGGGCGCGGCGACATAAAACAATGAGACTATAGAAGTACCGCATATCTAATGTTGGAATGTTGGAAGTTCCTTCCCGTTACGTAAACGACGTACATACATAACAACGAAATAGACGTTCTGTCCCGGTTTGTTGCTTTTTTATGTGCTATTCCTAATATTTATTTCATTAATAGCTACCGTATTTACATTCAATTGTATTTTTGAACTAGGTAGTAAATACTAATACTTATTTTTCGTTACAATCGCGCGCTTGTTACAAGTTCAATCAAATCTATGTTATCTGAAATTTTATACCACACAAATGCCTAAATAGTACAAAACAGAAATCATACCCTGTTTTCTTTATAAAAACAATGATTGAAAGGTACTTAGGCACATACTACTGATTGAGGAGCTCGATACATGCCACTTTTGCAATGTCGGGCATTGAATTGGTGATCAAAATATTATTATTTCGAGTTCCTCTTAACTTTGAAGTTGACGAACTGTATTTGCAGCAGTTAAAACCCGATAATCACAATTGGGTAGGTATATAAACATTAGAGATAATTCATTGACGAAACATGAGTGTCTGCCTGCATGAGACTTCTGTTCTCTCCACATGTTGTTGTCGCACGAATGTCTTCGATAGACGTGGTCTGCATACAGACACCATCGATGACCAATTGTCCACCGATATGGACTCTGATGCTCATCGAACCACAATAGCTTCAACAAATCGGTAGTGTGAATAGACAGCGCGTGTTATTCCATTCGGCAATAGACACAGAAAATAATTGTTAGTTTATTTATTGCCTCATCAAATACAGCGTTCACAAGGAAAATGTATCTAGATTTGATAGGAATAAAAGGCATGAAACGCTTCTTTCGATTCTTATCTTTCTTAGTCCGATGACCACGCGGACAGATTTACTCATGGTGGTTTTCATTGACCTCTAATTGCTTCCGGCGAAGGAAAATCATGGTGATAAATGGTGATAAAATCTGCACACTAGTTTACCATTTAAGTAGTTCACTACACTAGTGGTATAGGTACGACTGCTTTCCAGTAGATGTTTTTTCCCTTTATTTGGGTTAAAACAAACAGCATTACATTGTATGTAGCTTAAAAATAGTTACATTTAGGTAGTATGTATAGATAAATGTAAACATCGTTAAATTATGATTATAATTATCATGATAAATAATAGCGTGTAAGGAAAAAATAGTTAATGTCTAAAGAATGGCGTGATCACTAGGCGTCAGATACAAACTCAAACTCAAACTCATACATCTTTATTGCAGTAACTGTGCAGTACAAGGTGTGGCGCATACAATACTATAGTTTCAACAGTTTACCCTTACAGGCATGCAATATTAGCGTTATGTTACACTTATAACACATACTATATTACGTGCAGTACTTACAAATTAAACTGTTTGAACAACTTGTAATTTGTCTTTGCACACGATATAAGTAATTTCACACGATATAATTATTTATGGAATACATACCTATTTACTCTCGTAAGGTATGAGTATTATACTCATAGTATACATTCAGCTTAATGTTGTTAGCCGTAATAGCCAGAGCCTATCAAAATATAAAATTTTGGAATATTTAAAGTCCTTGCAGATGTCATTAAGGACGGATTTACGGATAATCATATCCGTAAAAAATTCTGTGATCCGTTAGTATCTTGGTGAATTTAATACATTTCACACCAGCCTCCACCAGTCAGTCAGCACTCAGCAGTTCTTTGGTCAGCAGTCACAGTCACAGTCGATGCAAAAAGCAAGGAAATTCCTAAGATCTATAAGTACCTAATGCAGTGAAACAAGATATAAGGCCAGTGCACAGAACATTACTTCTGTGGGACAGTGTGACCAAACGTTACGACTCGCCATTTTGACGACCTCGGTGGCGCAGTGGTAAGATTCTTACCACTGAACCGAGAGGTCCCGGGTTCGATCCCCGGTCGGGTCATGATGGAAAATGATTTTTTTCTGATTGGCCCGGGTCTTGGATGTTTATCTATATATGTATTTATTATAAAATATAGTATCGTTGAGTTAGTATCCCATAACACAAGTCTCGAACTTACTTTGGGGCTAGCTCAATCTGTGTGATTTGTCCTAATATATTTATTTATTTATTTTATTATTTGTGTCCATATAAGTACAAACTTTCTAAGTGCAATAACATAATTATCACAATGTAACTTGCCCCATCGTGACCTCTCGTTTAGCACAGCTCCATGCTGTGACCGGCATGACGAGGTGGCCGCCATTTTGTTTTGACGAGTACCCGCTAAAATGGATGACCTTGAAGGGAATCACGGTTACGAAATTATTAGTAAAGGATTCGGCCTCTTGAAATATTTTTTTTTTAAATCGGCATGTACGTTGCTATATCCTTTTCCGATCGATTGTGCGTGAAATATATATCGTAAGGAGGAGTATTTGTTCTACCTGCCTAGAAATAGCATTCCCAAAGAGTTTAAAAAAAGTAAAATTACAGCTTAATCTCCAAAATTTAAACGAGCTACGAAGTATCACTTACAACAATAGATTTCTCTATAGTATATATTAGAAATTAGAAAATTAGTACTTACCTAATTTCTAATTTGAAAAAATCAGTCAGGTTAATCAGACAGGCTACGAGTCCTGTATTAAACTACGATCTTGGTTTTCTTCGAGGAAAAGACATATGGGTCTGAATTTCGCAAAAAAATCCCAGAGCCTAGTTTATGTCGTTTAAATATAACAAACCTATAACTACGTACGTCTTAGAACTAAAACAGAGACAAGTAAGTGACTTTGCAATTATTTATGTTTTATTTTGTTTTATTATTTGTATTTTTAATAAATGAATTTAGCTGGAATGAAAAAAAAAGTAATTATATTAGTGTCTACAATTTAAAAGGTGTGGTGTGACATAGTGGTATACTTAGGTACGAGTATTTACATATACTTAAAATATTTAAAGAATATACACAAAAACTATTTCGAATAATCAAATTGATGCCCTTATGTTTGCAAAGATTTGACACAATGCGCGTGAGCATTCAAATCGCGTACACTCGCTTCCACAATGGCGACGGACGCGAAAATATGTGAGCAAGTGTCGCCATTCGACTTAAGTAACAAATGGTGACTAAATCTTTGCTTTTATCACTGTTAAGTAGTTACATCGAAGCTTATACGTCGGTAAAATTTCAGATTTAATAACCATACAGCTACCTACATAACGAGCGACGAGCGATTTTTATGTTGACAAAATTAATCGATGTAGTTAATAAAGTACAAATATCATTCTAGAAATCCGCTCTACGAAGCAAATTTCTTGATAATGATAATTTTCGTTTCTCTCTATAGAATCCCGGCATTTAGCTTCCTGTTATCTCAAACTAAAATAAAAATTCGCTTGTATTCTCATTAAATCGATCGAAAAATTACGCGAGCCACTCACCTAGCTAAATTTTTCAATATGTAAGTCTGAAATTTTTGAAACAAAAGTACAGGTAAACACATAATTCAATATTTATGTAATTTATTTGTAATATACATTTACAATACATACATTTATGGGCTAACCCACAGTACAATCGCTTTACTTTACAGAGAAAGAAGTACCTATAGTGAAAAAAACTCTACCCTACTCTCTCTCTCGGCGGATGTAGCTGCCGAATATAATATATTTAGCAGCTACATCTACCGGAAGAATCAATTAACAAATCTCATTATCTAAGGTTGAGGCCCATTTCAGATAAGATATAATGCTATATTAATGTGTATGTGTGGGTGTCATTTTGTCTACAGATGAATGAAATGACTCATGCATGCTCAAGTACTGGGTCAAGTAATTATTCTTCTGTGAATCGAATGCCGGCTACATAGCCGAAGCGAGTATACTAATATTGCGTGGTTTGTATGAGAGCTTTAATTTACTGCAAGTAAAAACCAGTAATGTGCCTTTTACTGCAAGTCATGGGTGGATTACGCGCCACCAAAGAAGTCCCGCAAACGTGATTGGTATTACATTGCTAATACCAACGTGGCCGATCTGTTATTGATTCCACATATTGGAATTTAAATTTTACGCATGCTTTTTACTAATTTTAAAAATAATAATAATCATTATTATAAGGTAGCTATTTAATTTAGTTATATAAATTGCTTTATAAGATGAATCAGGAAACACACTACTCAGCAACTTATTGAATTTGAGAAATAAATCATTGTCGAATTGTTACCAAGATAGCAAAATTGCAGGTTGGGTCTAGCTAGCAAATAGTACGCGAACGAAGTCGCGGGCGAAGTCGAAACTAGTATCAGAATAAGTAGATTGTATTGGCAAGCATTATTGAAATGAAAGAACATCATATTTTTTTAGGACAGAGATGGTTGACGGAGACGGAAGGAGGCCTATGCCCAGCACTGGGCCACGGAGGGCTGAAGATGATGATTTTTTTGTAAAGAGTAGGTAAATAGGTAACTATATTATCTTAACATGATAAACGCGCGAATCCTTTTTCATTTGTTTTGTTTTTTCGTTCAATAGTAGGTAAGGTGTAGGCTTAAATCTATAAAAACTTGGGGCCCACATATTTTTTCAAATCGACAGTTAACCCATTATTAATTCTTATTCTTGTCACATACATTCCCTCCAACAAAACAATGGGCAGGCAGCCTCTTTTCGTCGCAGGAAGTAGCGCACGCGCACCTCGTACAAAATGGCCGAAGCCGCCATATTTTAAACCTGGCATGGTTTTATAAGTCTGTCTGGATGCTATGGAGATAGCACACCATAAATACAAAGGATATCCTTTCTCGTTTCCGCTATAACGTTTTAGTAAGCAAGGAACGTGATTCGTATGCCTGGTTCAATAGTTAAGTTCTTCCGCGTGGAATCGTTTTGAGTTTATCTATCTAAAATTAAAACATCATTGCTTTGATAACATTGTTCGCAGTTAAATAATTAATCTGTAATCATCTGGGAGAGCCATGCATATTTATGCCTTTTGCTATAGAGACCCTGGGACCTTGGGGTGCGGATGCAAAAACCCTTTACAAATAAATTTCCGCACGCCTGGTCGATGTCTCTGGGGACCGAAGGGCTGGTGACAATTTTGGCCAACGTTTGAGTTTGGCCATACAAAGAGGAAATGTCGCCAGCCTTCTGGGAACTTTACCGCACGACGACGGCGATTTAGTGTAAATTTTTTATTTAAATTAATTTAATATTTATTATTTTAGTTTTAATATTTAATTCTAACAAATAGCTTAAGTGTGTATGTGTACTTAATTTTATATTCGATATTGGCATAATATATTATTAAAATAATTTAATGTGAAAAAATAAAACTGTATTAGGTATGTTAGTGCTTGTTAAATTAACAATTAATTGATTATAAGCGATAAAATCATGCCATGATGAAGAAGCAAAGAGATAATTCGAGGAATCATATTTCAATGTCGCAACACGATCTTGCACTTTACATATGCACCTAGTGAGCTATGTAGTGGGACTTAAGATCTTGATTTCTTAATAGGCATCAACCAAATCTCGTTAACTAAACCTTTAAATAGATTTAATTTAGGTCTTACGCTAGATTAAAAACTCTACTACACTAAAAACTATATGGTTTCACAAGCACAGTCGTCTGTCGTCTACATTCCTAGTTTCCAATAAACTGACAATTAGATATGCCAACGAATGTGTAAAGTGAGGACGAGAATAGAAAGCGGACCCCGGGCTCCAATGCTCAATGGCTGAGGAGAGATAGAATGGTTTGACTAAAACCTTAGCATACTGTACTGAGGACCTATATTTGATTCATATTTCTGACTGTACCGAGATTGAAGACTAATTGTGGGTAATTGCAATGATTAAGTCAATTCACGAGATAGGTACTTAAAAATTGTCTACTTTAATTAAATTTCTAAAAACCAATACGAGGCAACAACAAGTTCATTCGGTTTCAACATTTTGAAGCATAGTAACTTAGAACAATAACTTGGGTCTAATTTATGTCATTGATCTAATGACTACCTACGATTTGAATTAATTTCATCAATAGATCTTTCAGTAACAAGTAAATTTATAAACCCACACGGGGTTCCACAAGGATCTGTCATAGGCCCCCTAATAAATTCGAAGTTAAATCTTTAATTTATGCACAGTATTATCAACATTACCATTGTTTTGTATACATCTACTTCAATATAAATATATCTGCTTCTCTTTCGCATAGATCGTAAAAGAGAATCAAAGGAAAAGCTATAAAATTGAGATTCTTCTCGTTATTATTATTATTATGTATCTCCTTTTATAAATTCACGGCACTAAGTCCGGTCCTTTGAGAGGCTTGCGTGGGGATGGATCCAAGACGTAGAGGGCCTTTGGAGAGTTTTGATGTTGTGTAAGTCTCCCGCCAAAACCCGCTCGAGGATATACTGATAAAATATATGGTATTATTATTATTTATTTAATACACTAGCAGCTTAAAGCTGTCTTTAAATGTTCATCAAGTCTATTTTTAAAAGTGTTTATATTAGGAGCACTTATCACAGTTTCTGGCAGAGAATTCCACAAACGCACAACACGGTTTGGCAGAAAGTGTCTTTTAGGATTACTAGCACATGGAAGCTTGCTTAGTTTCATAGAATGTCCTCTCAGTTGTTTGTTTAAGTTCACAGTGAACATGTCGCCTATGTTACTTACACTGTAGTGGTTATTCAGAATTTTAAATGTTTCTATGAGGTCACCTCTCGCCCTTCTCTGTTCCAGTGTCATCAATTTAAGTTCCACGAGGCGTTCATCATACGTTTTATTTTTCAGGAAGATAACAATTTTCATCCATTTTCATCCAATCTTTAACTAATTGATCTCAATGCCACCAAATCAACTATGTAGTCAAACGTGGGCTTTGAGTTTCGCTACTTTAGCCTCTGTCTACTCCGTAAGGAATGAAGACGTGACATTGTATCTGTATAAGTTGGTATTATAGTTTGTTTGAAGATAAGGTACTACCGTCCACCTGTTAAAGTTGCAGATAAGGAGTGTTTACATTTACCTGCGTTATCTCAGGAATCCTTAGCTAAGGCGCAGTTCTCTGCATCATTGCAGACTGCAACATCTTAATAACCCTCTGTCAATAAGGCTCGTTAAGTTTTTGTAAAGATTTTGTTACTGTTTGGTTTTGTATTTAATTGGTTTGCACGAGATGAGAGAGCACGGTGAATACTGAATACTTATAAGAAAGTTTATTAATTATCAATTATCTCAGTCTATATTAATTAATTTATTTTAGGTACCTATCTACTTTAATATTAATCAGGCAATGGCCTGCGAGGAGGAAGATTTACATAAGAACGGTAATTATACTCTATGCTAATTGAAACTGATTAAAGTTCATGTAGGTTTGCAACTAGATAGGTACTTCATATACTTACGTTACGTTACTTGTCGCTACTGTAGGTACTAAAGCAAATAAATGTACTATCTACAATAAAAAAAACACACCTGAAATTAAACTATTCCGCTTAATTACTTAAACGCACGTGATTCTGCAGATTAAAAAGTTAATAATGTATATAAATTTGGCTAACTAATTTCAGTAGGTATAACTATTTCTTGGATAAATTAAAAACAAATAGGTAAGTAAGCAAGGTATTTTTAGCTATGTTTTCCGTAAGCATGTGTGTATCTAACGAATGAGGTGCAGATGGGTCACGCGGGGTGTGTCACGCTTCGCATATGACTCTATTAGGCGAATTATCGTAATTTACGTGTTATGACGGACGGTGTTACGTGGAAAACTACGTGTGTTGAACTTAGGGGAGGCGTTCGCCGATATGTCCTCGCCTACGACCAGCAGGTACCTACTCCGAAGTGTCTAATTAGTATTCATCTGAGCGCGTGTAGTGCTTCTCGCGGTGGGGACGGGTTAATAGCCCACGCCGCCTCCGCGCTCAGGCATATTGTACCGAGTTGCGACCAGCGAGCGCCGTACGCTCGCCCGTCAAATGTTAACACACTCTGTCAATATTTGAACTGCAGTTTGGAACCCCGCCGATTTCTCCAGATGAAGCCGAGCCGGTGGCTGGGAAGGCAAGAAGTCGGCATAGCTGTTTGAAGTCGTATACGGCTGTGTCACTTCGAGCCAGCTCAATCCACCGGCTTTCAGCGAACGAAGATTTCAAGATGCGCGGATGCTCCCATAAGGATAAAAACGTCGGATCGCTCCCGTAAAGTTTTCGCCGGGAGGGGGCGGGCTTCTTGACAGCTGTCATTTCGCGTTTTCTCGAGACCGTAGGAGTAAAATGTAATGAAAATCTTTATTTTTATCACACACGACGATGTTCCCGTAGAGTGCGACCGGCTGTGTTCTTGAGTGACGAAACGATACGAAAACACGACGACAGAATGGCGAACGAGGAGGTGTTGGGTCCTCGAAAGACGATGTTCGTATTAGTGATTGTTGTGGGGTGTTTCGCGGTGTTGTGGCCCAGGATCCTGTCTCCGCTGATCTTGGGCCACACGCAGGAGCAGTTGAAGCCGAACAAGTTCGACCGGGAGGCAGGTAAAGTCGGTATTTTTAACTCAAGCTCAATGTCAATAGCAGGTCTGCTTGCGGCGTGTCGCGGCTGTTTAGATAGTTATAATCTAATTATACGCTGCTTACGGCAGACGAATTATCACCACACTGCAGCTGATGTCATGTCAGCCTTCGAAATCGGAGTATTGTGTGGTTTAATGTTATGTAAATCGGTAGAATTTTATTCGCTACCAGGTTTCAATAGTTGCGAGGCTTGGCGAGATATTGCTAAGTAAACAAGCGCCGGTCCAGTTATTGTTGACTCTGGGTTTAATGTTTACTGAAAGATCCAATGGAATGCAGTATTTCTGTCATAATAGCTGTGGATTATTAGATTTGAACATGGAATACTATACTGCATAGAAATTGTTCATTAAATAGCAAATTGCAATAGGAAAAGTATATAATTATTGTACTATTAAATGTTAAAATGGCAATGTCAATTGAGTTATAGTAAATTTAATGATTCCATAGCAATAATAAAAAAAACATAAAAATCAAGGGCATAAGTACTTAAATACTTATCTTTATTTACTTGCTCTGATACATTCTACCTCTCAAAAACATTTTCTAATGTCATCACGGTAGACTTGAAAACATCAAGAGTTTTTATCTGCAACAAGATTTTAATTTTCAAGAAAACTAAAATCTATTTTGAAATGTACCTGTGATGGTTCCAGCATACTTAATTGTTATGTAGCTTTTTTATTTCAATTTAAAGATAAATAAGTGGATACATACTGTAGATCAATACATCTCATATACATACTGTAATAATAAAGCAGAAGTTTGAACCAGTAGGCTGAGACTTAGCTCTCATAGTAATTGTTTACAACAAACCAATAAAGTAACTCAACAGGGTGCTGTGAAGTACTCTTCGAATCTGAAGTGGCCGTACTGGAAATTGTCAACGAAGTCTGCAACACGATAGCCCATGGAGACCTAAAATCACCGTATGCAGCAGCCGAATGTCGAAAATTTGTCAACGAAACTTGCGGATTGGACATAGCAGTGTTTCTGAAACGAAGCGAGAATGTTGGAAAGACAACAAAGATGTTGCTGGACACCATGAAAAATAGCAACAGTTCATGTCTGAAGGAGCATTTTGGTGTACCAGTAATGAGTTTAAGCTCCCACCAAGCGTACAATTCGTGGACTCTACCGGACAGTTAGTTTAATTTTTGCGGACTAAACTAACATTGCATGAAGGTTTTGCATTATTTAGAAGTTTTAACTATTCAGTTCATCAAATTTAATATTTAACTTTTATGCAGGAAATGAATACCACACATTGTTAAATACTCTTATATACATTTTCTTCCTTGTTGTATGTAATGTAATTATGTAAAATAGCATAGATTTTGAGAATATAATTCTGGATATAATCAGAAAAATTAAAAAGACATTTAAATGCACATCTCAAAATGCTAAAATACTGGGCGCAGTTCATATGTTAGCTTCATTACTGTAATTTACTTTTATAAAAAAAAATACAATTTTAGAAACTACAGGCACCTATTTCGAAGCAGACACGAATGTCTGGCGATGAGTGCGCCTCTATGCCCACAGAAAGCGCCTCTATGCGCACAGAAAGCGCCTCTATGCCCACAGAAAACTAAATGGTGTTGGCAATTTTCAACACAGAGTTTCTTCGTGCTAATTTATTAACACCAATTTAAATTTCTTCCATTTTTATGTTGTGATGGACTTCGCTCAGTGTCTCCATAACGCGACCTTACAACTAATATAAGGCTATTTACACACAAATTAGTTTGCTCACGACAATCGATGTGTTGGTAACGTGTTACATGTAATTTTCGTCATTGTACGTGTTTTAGCGACGAACTTTCTTGTGCAATTTCAAAGTATGTAGGTAGGCAGCTGTTGAGTAATCTGTTGACCAAAATCATATATGTCCGAATGTTGAAGACGTTCGTATTTGCAATTCCGACCGGAAAAATACACGAACCACGGCCATAGACTCGAGCACTTTTACTCTCTTCTATAATGTGTATTACGCCACAGATAATGTTGTATTTGTCCTCACAAATTTTGCAGAATCGTCACGCTAAGAAGAAAAAGAAGCACTTTAATACTAGAATCAAGAAAAGTGATTTGAACCCAGTAAATAAATGTGCAGCGTTAAATAAACTAGATGGTGCAGTATACGATTCAATACTTAAAGTGGTCTATCAATCATACCAACTCGTAGGCCGTGTAAATTTAGCGACGCGATTGTGTATAGTTATGAATTTCCTTACATTGATATTATGAGTGGAGCTAATTGTCAGCTCACGACTCAAACTATCTTTTCAAAATATCACCGGTTGATTTGAGATCCCTACATGGGATAAGTCCACTGTATATACGTGTATATTTCTTGCACGCTAATGCTAGAACATAGTGCTTGCAATGTCACGATTTCAGCGCTCCTAAGGGTCCTGGGTACCGCCTTCTTACGCGCGCTTGTTTATATACTATATACGATATCGAAAGGTAAAACATTACAAAAACGATCAAGGTTCAACTGCGATCCAGCAGAAATTATTAGCGTGATAGGGGGCTGATCCTCGCTCCCTAGACAGCATACGGAATCAGGCCCTAGGTATCGCCTGTTTTTGATTCTCCGTTATCTATGCTTACTAAATACAGCCTTTGGCTGCTGTCTCAAGTACTGGCCACTTGCAACTTTTTTCTTTTTTAACGCAAAAATCTTCAGCCGCTCTTCAAATCGCTCCAACGGTCGCGTCGCCGCAGGAATCTGCCGTAAACCCACAACTCAAGTGTTCTGAATGCAAATAGACGTACATTAGCTTTCACATTGTCCGTTTCAAGTAATACCCGTTCTGCGGCCTCCGAGACAAGAACAAAAGTTTTGACGACACATTGTCACTTGCTAAGGCCGGTGGTGGTGTGATTCATAAGAGGAAGCGATTGTCAAAGTGATCAACTTTATTTTATTAATCTGTTTCGTCCTGCAAAGATCTCTTTCGTTTTATTAAGCAGTTATATTCTAAATAAATCTTAAATAATACGTAAAAGTGGAATTTATTACACTCATAAAGAAAAGTTATTTATTGTAAATATGAATGTGGAGCTCGCAGAGAAGTTTAGTAGAGAAAATCTTTGGCTTTGCAATGCTGTATTTATTACATTATTGAAAATATTTCATTTCACCCATTGAAACAGTTAAAACTGTGCTACTATCTAATTCATTACTTTGGCACCGATTCAAAAAGCCGAAGCTGAACATACTACGACCTTTCATAAAAGCATATAATATGTTTCTACATTTTCTACATACCTTAGTTATTACATAAATTGACTTTTATTATGTTTATGTATCAGCGGAGAACATTGTGGTCGTATGTCGAACCTTTGCAACCACGATTTGCCCAACTATTTGTTATGTGTAAGCAAAGTTCGATTGTGACTAGTAAAACCATTGTGTGTGAATCGATTTTGGTTATTTCCTTTCAAATTTCAATCTATTTTAATGCGGTAATTACCGGGAATCTGAGCCGAACACTCGCTTAGCTGAGATGTGAAGCATGTAATCATAATTCATTTGAAAATAATAATGAGATGAAAAAAATCTCTCTCAATCCTAATCCTAACTAATACTATAAATGCGGACGTTTGTTTGTTTGTATATTTGTTACGCTTTACCTGCTCAACTCATCTTCTTTAATGTTGCATAGGTACATAGTTTGAAATACGGAGAAGGGCATAGGATACTTTTCAACCCGGCAAAATAACTGATTTGGTGGGAAATTTACGCGGGCCAAACCTCGGGCAAAATTTATTATATTATATCCGTAAGTTTTACGAAATAGGTGCTCTAGAAATATTTGTGAGTCGTGCAAAACGTAAAACAAAATGCCAATTAAGTTGAGATGGTAAAAATTTAAATTGCCATCGTGCGTGCTCCACTCAAATGTTTCGTTTTCGATTTTGTGACCACATGTAGACAATTAACTCTGCCTGTATTTATTTACGTTATAATACACTGTTAACAGACAGGCCTTGGTTCCCATATGGCTTTTTTAAACAAATTAGGTAATGTGCCAATTGACTTAGTAGGTCATATGTTGTCGCAACTGCTTAAGTTATAAGCGATAGCGGATTATGACTTTTAATTTTTAAACTCGGCTGTTTGTAAATAATATCCAAAACACATATCTGTTTATAACTAAAAAGGTAAACCTATAAAAAAATTTGAATATTAGAAAAATCTTACCTTATAGAAGCATGAACAAACCTAATCAACAAATTGCACATGAAATTTATTGATTAGGTTTGTTCATGGAGCGTAGGATGTGTTTGCTACTTCTCCTCCTATGTAAAAGCTAATTAAGGGAATGGGCTATTAACTAGATTTTATTTTCCTTAGAAGATAGACTAGCAATCTGTCACTATTTCGGGATCTTATTTCCATCAATAAGCCCACTATCAAGCTAAACATGTCTCGTATTTTTTGTGTCTCCTGACAATTTGTGTCTCGTGACACTTGACTCTATCTACCCCGTAAGAGATAAAAACGTGATACTGTATCTATATTTAGTTTTGTCCCTCACGTCATTGGTTAGCAGTTAACGCCAAATATTGGATAGTTACCGCCGGCACGCTAGAACAATGGGTTGTTACATTACGCTGTCAATCAGTGACTCATCCCCAGTCGGAATGTTCTAAATTAGGAAGTGGCTAGTTTCCAACACATGCACCATATGACACATGGATTGTATAAATTATACTATTGTTATAGTGAAAAGTTCCAGCTCGTTTTATGAATTATGGGGTAGTTAGTAGCCTATGACAACTGGTGCTGCTGAAGTGATTAATAGTTCCCCAAGGCACTATGTGTCATGCGGTGGTGCTACGCATAAGAAATTGAAAAGTAAAGATTACCGGATTATTTAGATTATATTATACATACCATACATGCTTTATACTTTTGACGGCAATTTAACAGGAATTATTTGGGCATGAAATGATTACAGTCTCTGAAAATGGCTTGTGTAAAAACTAATCAAACACTAACACTAAGTATTTTTCTGTTAATCTTTTGAATTTTTGGCGAATTGAAAAAAACCCAATGAATAATAATCCTATGAAGAACTAACACATAACCATTTTATTTTTATTTAACGTGCCATATAACAATAACTAAATTCTAATTCCAATATAGGAATTATGAGACAAACGCTATGATTTTTTTAAATATTTTTACAGCTCTAAAACAAGAACGGCCTTCAATCCGAGGCGTGGGTCCTCACCCAGCCCTCCGCGAGAGAGGGCGTGCGATCCCTCCCGGGGTCCCGACACCCCCGTCCAGAGTCGTGCCGATGCCCCCCCATGTCAGGGTACGATCCTCCCCCCTTTCGGTCTACTTCGAGCTGGACATCAAGGTCAGTGACGGAGTGTGCGAGTGGTGACGCTTCTGCAGTGGTAGGTTGAGGGTTTCCAATTTCTGTATACGTTTATCGCCTATTGATATACCGCGCTGGCATGCAGTGCCAAATTATATTTAAGACTAATAACAAAAATCCCAGATAATTCAAAAGAATAATGTCAGCTTCGTAACTACATCTGTGGAAAAGCAACAATTAGCAACTAAATGCGAATTCCTAATGAGGAAACAAATCTGTTGACTTAGTAGGTCATATTTTTTAATGACCTTTCCTCTCAGTTTCAATGCCAGATATAGTGTCACGTCTTCATTCCTTACGAGTTAGACATAGTCAGGAGTTTAGCTGGGGAGCGGGCTTATTAGTGGATGAGTATCTGAAATAGTGACAGGTCATCCTTTTCCCTTTTTGTTAAACCTGAGCGGGAACCCCTTCCGAGCCCGTTGCGTAGCAAGTTGGTAAACTGCCATGGTAAATACTACGTAAATTGTTGAGTACTTGGTCATTTTTACTATGACCCTTCAACAATATTTCTTATATACTTGACATTAGAATTATTGGGAACCATCTACAATTTGTAATCCTCGTCGCCTTGCAGCTTCGTCGCTTCTAACAACTAACGTGCCAAGTAAGTATGCTTTAAAATACTCTAAATTAAGAAGTCTTTACTTTTAACATTTCTTAATAATGTAATAGGTGATTACGTTTCAAGCACTAATGTAAATATTTTGGGTTTCTTGTAACATATGACGTATAAATAATATCAATATCAGTCAAGTATATTCCAAAATATAAGTTAGGCATATGAATAAATAAAAAAACCGTGATAATGATGACTAGACAAACGTGTATCGATTTATTCATCGAGTCCAACCGATCATAGGAATGTCGTAGAGTTTTCCATAAGACATAAGAATCTGCAACCCAAACACGTTCCAAACTAGGATTACGACAGCGAAGACAAACTCCATTCATGCGCAGTGAAGCAATTTTAACGCAAACAAAACTAAAGCCACGGACTGGCCCGTATGAGCGCATACGCATCGGCGTTTGGGCGTTTGGTGTGTGGCATGATTCATGAGCGGATAGTGGTTTGTGAGAAATAATAATAAAAAAATATAATTACATTTTTAAAATCCATTATCCCCTTTGTATTTATATATTTCCATCGTTATTTTATCGTTAAACTTAATAAACAAAAATCGAAATTCTTTCCGTGATAATCATGTTAGCTACATACCTATTTACCCTCTCTCATAATTACATAGTTGCATTTTTATTTCGATCGGTTTTATTCAATTAATATTTTTTGTGTTTTTGTAAACGCAATTTTTGTACTATTTTATTTTCTCGACTAGCTTGTAAGCTTAAATATTTGACATAATATATAGCATGGAAAATATAATGCCAATGAAAAAAAGACATGGGTAATAAAGTCCCATAATGGAAATGCTGGGATATAGGGAACATTTCAGCTTATGCCTCACACCGACCACAAACAGTGAGTCCAAACATGATGTCATATTTTGGGCCAATGAGATCTTGCGCCAGTTGCGCGTGTTATCTACATCAAATACCTATTTTGGGGTTTCCTTCCAAAATGGTAATTAGCCTTTCTAAACGGATTACTTATCATGGATACAGTGGGTTTTTCAAGTACAGTCTACAACACAACTATTGAAATTTAGTGCAAACTTAGCGCTATTACTGCCATTTATAGATGGTAATCTAGGTAACTTGACGTGCAGTCAACTGTACTTCAGATGTTACAGGCATTAATTTTCATTATATGTAGCGACGGCTCCAGTTATAATTATTAATATTTTTTTATATATTCTCTTGTATCTTGTGATACTTCTGGGTTTTGTTTTAATTTGTTTGTACTGATCTTAAGCTTGTTGTCGGATCACGTCTGAAAATTAAAACATTTATTGCCAAAAATGTATAATGTTTAATGAACTTACATCTCATTCCATTCCTGTGGTCATTTTCTTAGATTATTAAGCTACTACTTATGTATTTTCTGTAAATAGTGCACGCTGCACACACTTCTTTTCAAACTCGTTTGTTTGTCACAAGCTCCTTCACATAATACGTATTTCGAGCTAAGATTAAGAAGAACTCCTTCGATGTATCTCCCGCAATGTATGTTCATTCAAAGCGCCGCTATAGATCTTGTTAGCTATGAGACCAACGTACCTTCTAGGAGAGCTCTGCAAGCGTATAATAGTATATATTAAATTGTTAGTGATGATAGATGTATTACACAATGATTAGTGTAGACAGAATCGATCCGTTATCATTTTCATGGCATTGGTAAGAACATTTATCTAGTTTATTGATAGATAGACCTACCTGTGAAATTATGACCAGTCTGTGGTTATTATTATTAACAAAGACACTTGAATAAATTCTGTCAGAGCACGTGCAGCTTTCATATAATTCATCATCTTATCGAGAGCACTTGAGCTGGTGCCAAGAAGTTGTTACTCCATTTAATTAGTCTTTTGTCTTTCTCAGTAATTATAAAATTATTTATGTTTGCCTCGAAGCTCAACCGTAAGTCATAAAAAGAGTATATTCCTTTCCATTTCAGATTCAATGTATTTTATCACCAAAACAATTTTCTGCAAACGTTTAAATTTTATTTTTAATTTACTTTCAGTAGAACAAGTAATTTCTAATCTCTCTTCATCTATAGGTACATAATGTTTCGAAAGATCTAGAAAGTGTAAATTTAAACATTTCAACGGAATCGAACGTCACACACATTTTGAATTTTCAAACATGGCCGCCGTAATGGAAGCCATTGCTAGTTTCTACACCGATGGTCATTTACAAAATGTCCACTATTTAATTTACATGACTGTGGCTGGTGTTGTACTCATTGAATTTTAAGAGCATTTATGTGTTTACTTCAGTGATGACTCACGTTGAAAATTTTATTTGTAAAGGCGTATCTGTTATTTTTTGGGAATCCAAAAATGACAGATTTGTTGAAGTTTTTCAAGACATCTGATATATTCAAGGATCGTAGTGGACGTGTTACTTCCATGGATATAATAATATTCTATCGACTCCATAGTAGGCAATATTTTTAAAACTAGCGGCTCGTTCCGGCTTGGCGCGTGTAAAAACATAACAAATTATACATATAAACCTTCCTCTGGAATCACACTATCTATTGGTGAAAACCGCATGAAAATCCATGCATCAGTTTTTGAATTCATTGCGAACAGACAGACGCGACAGTGGACTTTGTTTTATAATATGTAAAGATTTAAAAGAATCATTGATAGCATGATATTACTATTCATACCAAAACTAAGAAGAAATAATAGTTCTTCAGAAAAAAATATTAGTTCTGATAAAGAAAATAAGTTTTGACAGACGGACAACGACGTGATCCTTTTTGGTTGCGTTTTTAACTTTTCGAGACACGGAACCTTGAAAAAGTGACAAGCGGCTGCAGAATTAGAATAAGCATTTTGTAGTCAAAGTACCAAGATTTGTATTTGCGCTAATTGTACTGTGAGATGTTCAGGCGTTGCGCAGAATGGCTGGAATTTGTGTGTTGCAGAATAATTGCCAAGCGGGGATAAATTCTGGTTGTATAGATGCTAATGTGACACGTAATATTATTAATTCACTCGTAGTTATAGAAATTATTGTCTAAAGCTTGGTCAGGTCAGAAGGTCTACCACGAAACATACGAACCGATAAGCACGCTTATAACGTCCACAATCCCACATTCTGTCTCTTTTTCCCATGTCGTGTTTGCATCGTGTAAAAAAAGAAAGTACTAGTGAACGCAGGGACGTGCAACGTGTTTTATTTTTCATGGAACCCCTTAAGGTCCTAAATAACTCAAGCTTTGTTTGTTTTTTATTGAGGTAGCTTCCTCAATAAAAAACAAAGAAAGAAATCATTTATTCGGCAAACACATAAAGTACAAAAGAGTATCGAATATAGATCAAATACAATATGTCAGCCGAAATGGCGACCAGCTCTGCATGGTGCCATGGTATCGAGCCAAGGCGCTGATTTTCAGCTGGAACCAAGTACAAAAGTAGGGAAGGTGGCAAAATAAACAAGTTAATATGTACGGAAATAGAAACAAACAACAGCAAACATTAGAACTAGATAGGTTTAGGACTGTTTCAATTTAACTAAGATAGGTACATATGTACCTAAAATGAAATAGTGACCGTTAAGTGGGAGTTGTTGAAATGACAATCTCCCAAAAAAAGATTTTGATAATGACTGGAAACAGAAATCAGTTGGAGATGCATAGATGACATTTATATAGGTAACTGATCTGCAGAAGGACATCTTACAGATAAAGACAGTATGGCATTAGGACTTTTTCAAAACAGTACAATTGTGTAAAACCTTTGACATTTTTATATTCAGATGCAGTAGGTGGAAATTCTAACAAAACTGTGTTCAGATGGCTATTTGACCCTCATTAAAAAATTAACATTAAAAACCTATTATACTACTAAGTATAGCTAAAGTAGAGAAAGTATAATCAGCTGTACTATAAGTAGCGATGCGCCCGCGCAGTGTCACCGCGTTATTTCTGCCCGGTCTAGGCCGCGAATGTGGGACGGTACCAATGCCAGCACTGTTTGTGTGTGTCTGTTTATCTTTGCTGTTTGGTGCGCACTATTCGACAAATTTCTTGAATATAGTGCCAAACTTTGACTGGATAAACGGAACAACTTAATTAATTCACATATTTAGTTTCTCGATAGAAAATAATCTATTTTGGATTGAAAATAATGGAAGCTGTTGGAAGAGGCTTTTGCCGGAGAGAGGCATGCAGATGTATTATAGTGAAACATTTTGTAACTAGTGAGGCTTTTGAACCATACTATATCTGAAATAAATAGGATATTTTAATCCTCGACGCAAAAAGAGAAGAGGTGTGTTAATAAGTTTAACGTGTTTGTCTGTCTATCTGCCTGTGGCATCTTAGCTCCCAAACGGATGAACCGATTTTCGTTTAGTTTTTTTTTTGTGTTATAGATATATATGCCATGTTTCATGAAAATCGGTTCAAAGGTTGAAGCGAAATGAATATTGAAAGTCGGGGGTTTTTAATTTTTCTAACAAATAAACTTGTTATTTTATTTTAACAAGTTTCTCATGGAGCAGTTCCTGTAAGAATTTTGGGATCAACATACCGTTACGAACACCAAGGTTGAAACATCTATTAATGCAAATAATAAACTTCTCAATATACTACGTGAAAAAAGTAATGGAAAGCTGGTAATATACCTACCAAGTATGCATGACAAGACTGAGGAACGAGGGACTTGACGGAATGTGCGATTTTTCTATTGAAAAAAAAAAACGCGTCCTTTTTACAAGCTTTTATTCAATTATTCGAAGGCTTTTATCTCACCTGTCCCGATGTTTGTCTAGGCTGTCTGTAAACTGTAATCAAATCTAGAAGTTGAATTTCATTTACATCCGCTTGTCCTATAGAGTTGAAAATTTCTACGTGTTTTCAGTTCAGTTTCAATAACGCTGCAATATTATGAGAAGTATAAACAAGATTGTACCATACATCCAGGATAAGTTCCCAATAATCAACGGTTGACAGCATGGGCGTGATTGGTTTTGTCACGCGTTGAATGCAACAAGATCTCTCCTACAATAAAATATTGAGGCAAAAAGTATTATTTTTGTAAGAAACCTGTTCCTGATTATAGAATACAATCATTGTTTTCCATCAAAACCTGAACTAGGCTTGTTGCCCACACCTCTGTCGTTCAAACAGTTTCTCAACTGAATAAACCCGGTCTTCCGATATGATCGCGTGGGTTGCCATGCTATTTATATCATCCTTCTATCTTTTACGTGTGCTATTTTTGTCATATTTTTGATATATTGCAACCCTTTCATGTGGGAGGGACTCCACTAGTGATAAGGAACCATGAATTCTTTCAATTGATTACTGGCGTTCAATGTACAGTGTTTGGCAGATAAGCGTGACCTTCCTGTCATAGGAGATGGAAGAAAATGACGTGGGGACCAAACTTTCTTTTCGAGTGTGTTTTATTATTATTGTTAACACTGGGCTCAGATTTTATTCAAGTCGCCTAAACGCGACAAGACTTTCCAATTTACAGTCGCACTAGACTAGTAAACTAGATAGTTTACTACCGCGAAGATCATGTGGTAGAAAAAAGTGTGGGGTATTAGGTTTATAGGGATCACTTTTTACCGAATAATTTTTTTCCTAATTTAATTTTGCATAACGATTTAGGCATATTTTTTTTGACATAATAATATTTTGACATACCTTTTCAATAAGCATAATTATAACTAGTTTAGGCTAATGTATTTTACCATAATTTTGATTTGCATAAAGCTATAGTGTAGCAGTAGGTTAGGGTGTCGTAGGGAGTGGGCCATGGGCCACCCATAAGCCGCCAATATGCTTTAGAATATTATGCTTAAAAATTCTTATGCTTATGGTAGGTATGCGTAAAAAATTTGAGCCTAAAACATTATGCCAAATTAATCTTGTGCGTAACTATTATTATGATAAGTAAAAGTATGCCATGTTAAATTATGACATAAAATTGTATGCATAAAAATAGGGTACCCCCCGACTGCACTTGTTAGTTATATTAGGTAACCATCCCGGTTTCGCTCTGGTAAAACCGTAATAATTATACAGCTAAACCTTTCCCTGGAATTACACTTATCTATTAGCAAAAACCGTAAAAAATCCGTCCGGTAGTAGGTAGGTAGATTCTTTTTATAATATGCAAGGATGCAAATAGCTTCCGCACCATCGTAACAGAATTGAAATGCATAATAGGAAATAATAATATTTGCTCTATTTATTTATAGCATGAGAGCAAAACATCATATTTTATAGTTCCACGATTTAACGGCCATAAATTTGATATTTTGATGAACATATTGGAATGTCCGCAAACGCAAATTACGTATGAAACAACACAGGACGCTGGGTTCAGCGACGGAGCGCACACTTGCGTTTTTAACTAGCTCTTCGACTCAATATATTTTAATATTTTTTTTATTTTTAATATTTTTTCAATTAATATTTTTTTTTATATTGTCATAATTATTTTATTTTGCGTCAACATTATTCAACTACAATGATCAGATATTTAAGGAAATAAATAGCCGACATCATGGTAGTTGAATGATCAATATTTGATTTAGATTAAAAGATCTATCTAAAGAAGAAAGGTATAGTAATATATAGTCTAGATATACCTCTCTCTTTTATTTCAACTTAGTCAACAATAACTACAATTAAACAGATTTTTCATCTTGGTCTTGTCAATAAAAATATGTCCAGAAAATCGAAAGTATATGGGTTTTCATATAAACAGGAAACCATCATGCCGCGACGGTCGTAAACGAAGTCGGCGGAGCTCACATTACGAATACAAGCCAATCTTCGTCGGTTAGTACGGTTTGTCAGCCGTCATCCGTTTTCAAATTACCGAAATTCCAGTTATTATAAAGAAAAAAAATCAGTTCCTCATTATATTTCCAAATTGCTGACATCAAAATAAGTTTTCAAAATACTCCAAAATAAAAGGGAAACGTGGAAATAATTAAAAATAAAAGTAGTGCGATTTATTGTTGTAATTGTTGAAAAATAAATATTTAGTGTGCGTCTATTTTCGGATGTGAAGCGTTTGGTCAAATTGGTCTACTAAATATTACATGTATTTTAAGTACCGTATTTAAAACTTCTGCGGACAACGACGAGAGACAAAAAGTTTGTTGTAACTGTGTTTTAAAAGAAATACAGATAATAAAAACAGAATTTACTCGATCAACACATGGACACCAGCACAAAGGTATACAATTGATTTTTTTTCACGCCAATTTCTCGTGGGGTTGGGACATTCTGGGTTTCACTTGCACATTCTTCAGTCATCAATCGCTTCCTTTACACATATTTCTTCTTGATTTTCTTATCTCATTTCGGCATTCCACGATTTCAATAAGTTTTATGTGATTCGCAATGGTTTTTTCAACCTAATAAATTTTCTTGTCCATTTAAGTCACAACTGTATAAAGCCTAGTTTCATTCTATGATCTAAAAATTATTTACATTTTTTATGAATAAATTGCAGCATATAATATTTTTTTTGTGGCCAGTGTTAAATTTATTTTTTTGTTTAGTTGATTACACATTTCAGAAAATTTTCGCCTTTATTTATTTAAAAACTTTATTACAAAAAATATATATACAAATGGTGTCCACCATTAACTTTCGCTTGTCACTACTTCTCTGTTAACATAACTAAAGAATTTTACTTGTTTCATTCAATATGATGAATGAGATGGTTGAGGTTAACTACAGGTCCGCCTATAGGATAATTGTTGAGGTAAAACTTGGTACAAAGGTCGTCTGCATCGAACGTCACTTTATGTATGCTGTTTAGCGGCTGAGCGCTAAACAGCAATGCTTGCATTGTTGTGTTCCGGTTTGAAGGGCGAGAGAGGCGGTGTGATTACAGCTTATTGTGGCAATTGACCTTAGGCCAAAAAGTCGGCAACGCACATGTGATGGCTGTCAGTGGCAGGTGGATAGGCTGCGGTGACCACCTACCATCACGTGGACCACATGCCAGTTTGCCTGTTTGGTATTTAAAATATTTAATAACCGCGTAGGTCCAACGTAACGTATCATTTAAAATTAACATGGCCCTATACAAATAGAGGCGAATTTGCGAAGAGTTTATGAAATGTTTACACGCGGTTGACTGTACCAGATATTCTAAAGGACTGCGAATGGGATGGCTTGTATGAATGTACTATAAGAGCCTAGTTAATCGATTACCTAATCCCTTAACAATGCATGGCCGTTAATGCGCTAAACAGTGAATTAATAGCCGTTTTAGTACCACTGCATAATGTGCTTAGTTTTCCTACATTCCGAAGGAAATGGCATCTGAGTGCCTACTGCGGCTTATCTATTTACAGCACACCAGCTCACCGGTTCAACTAGACTTTTTCGTCACAGTAGTTTTACTTTTTAACCAGTAACAAGAGCGAGTCGGATTCTCGCTCCTAGATGTTCTGAAAATTCGTTTATTTTATGAATTTTTACATACGGTATATTTAAGGAAAAATCCTACAAAATTTAATCATGGTTTTAATCCCGTGGAATATCGCAAAATTTCTCTTGATATCAAGGTGGTGATGCTTCATCTTAAGCCAAATACAAAATATATTTATGACCCACTAGCTGCGTCCCGGGGCTTTGTTTCCTCTCGGGATAAAAAGCAATATTATTCCCCGTTATATTCACGTATAACTTTACTTTATACCTTTCGTAACAATCCGTACAGCAGATTTTGCGAGAAAGTAACAAACATACATTCTCACAAATAAATAAATATAAATATATTAGGACAAATTTCACAGATTGAGCTAGCCTCAAAGTAAGTTCGAGACTTGTTTTATGGGATACTAACTCAACGATACTATATTTTATAACAAATACATATATAGATAAACATCCAAGACCCGGGCCAATCAGAAAAAGATCATTTTCCATCATGACCCGACCGAGGCTCGAACCCGGGACCTCTCGGTTCAGAGGCAAGCACTTTATCACTGCGCCACCGAGGTCGTCGAACTATCCTAGCTACGACTACTAAGATAAGTATATATATAGTAAGCCTTAGTAAGATATATACCTTTTTATTCTACTATTCTACCAATATGTATAATATTAGTAGGATAAAAAAGCAACACTACAAAATTATAATAATTTATAATACTTTTAATAAATGTGTTTACAGCCCCCTCCAATCCCGGGCATGCGGCCCCCCCTGGGCTCCCCCGGGGGCCCCGTGCCTGCCCCCAAGTCTTCCATGGGCTTCGTCATGCCAATTTACACTATATGCATTATAGTCTTCTTCGTGTACACCCTTAGTAAGGTTAGTAATGATAATTTATCATCAAAAGCGGTGGTGGTGTAATGATTAAGACGCCCGCCTGTGGTTCGAAAGGTTTCAGGTTCGTATCCTACTCGTGCCATATGATATTGTATACCAATATGACTCATATATAGTAGTTTTCATAGACCACCACTTGCGACCGGTGAAGGAAAACATCGTGAGGAAACCTGCACACTGGTGGACAGTTTAGTTCACTAGTGTGTATGTGACTACCTGATGGACACGTTTTTTTTTGTCATGATTTTAATGCGACAAGATCTCTTTGACGATAATTAATGCTTCTGATCAAAATAACAAAAAACTACAATAAGAATTAAATAATTTTTTTAAATAATTACTACTGTTCGTTTCAAATAATGTATGTCAAATGTCATGGTCAATAAGGTCTTAAGTTTTCATTTTAAATTGTGCGTTGATCACAGAACTGTTCGGTCTTTTACCATCAGAGTTGAAAATTTTAGTATTTACTGTAGTTCGGGCCTTTACTTCATTTTGTGTCTAAAGTAGAGAAATAATCTCTTAAGATATTAAAATTTCTTATTTAGAACGTAGGTGGCGCCCCCACTTAAATTCCAAAACGTTATTGTCAGTCTGAAAAGATACTCATTGCAGTATGTTCAAAGCAGGAATGTTTAACGTGATGATTATTATATTTTCAAATATTTTTATTATATATATGATTATTGATTATCTGGGTGGATCTCCGAGCGTTTCGACCGCCGCGGTCGTTATTATCCGTAAATTTTCTTGAGGAAACAATCATTTCCAAAATCAATCATTCATAGAATTGACATTGATCACAGTGCAGATTAATGATTTTAAAGTAAGATAGTGAAAACTGATTCTTGTTTTTGTTAAAATTTGAAAAATAACAATGACGCGCGGCTGCAGCGGTCGAAATGCCCGGAGATCCACCATCAAAATTTTAAGAAAACATTTCAAGGTCAAAGTAATTATGTATATAATGACAATTAGATTGTGAATGTAGACACTTTATGGTATAAATTATTGTATAAATATTATGTAACTTCATTTTGTAAAACCTATGACAAAAATTTCGTATGCCTTATGGCGGGACATAGAGAAGCTCATTCCTATATATTATACCTATTATGTAACCTGTGTTCACGAAATAAACGAATAATATATGAATAATAAATAATATAATAATTGTCAAAGCTACAAACTACTAGCATTGCCATGAATGTCCACAGATCCTGTTCAGGCGAGTCGACGCTCCATACGAACCCGTGGACCCGGATCCTCAGTTCAGGAGGCGGGTCTTCAGGGACGATTCTAGAACTTCGCCAGATAAACTTGGTAAGAAAATATATCGCAATAAATAAATAATTTTATTTCAAGTATAAAACCTAGTGACCTATATTATATATCTTACAGACTAACATACATATAAGATACTTAATAACCAGGTTATTATTTTGGACACTAGACAAAAACATATTTTTCATGTAACGTGTAGATGACGTGTCCCACTGCTGGGCAAAGATATCCTTACTTTTCTACCCGTCTCGGTCCACGGTAAAGTCATTTTTTCACCAAATATGTATGAAAATAATATGTAAAATAATTGTTATTTTATTAAAGAAAGCTGGCCATTTCAAATGGAATGATGTAAAGGGAAAGAGGAATAAAGGAGATCGGGCAGAAATATATGGAAATTGGCCATTTTTATTTCAATCGGCTCTTCAAACAGCGCCGATTGAAATTTTTGAAATCTTGAGAACTTTAATATTTTGGTCTGATTTGCAAAAAATACACTTAATGCCAGTTATATATAAATGTACAATCATTTAAAAAATGATATTCACTGTTTTTACATAACCGTATATACAATTCAATGAATATTAGTATCTTGGTATCTTGGTTTATTCCATTATTATGTTTTTGTTACCCATGCAGGACCCAAAGAAAGGGACACGAGTAAGTATAATTTAGTATTTTTAGTTAAAGTTAGGTATGTACTTGCAAACATAAAAACATTTATAAAAATTAAGCACATTAATTTATGAGCGGAATAATAATTCAAAAAAATGTCAGTAACGCCTGTTTGAAATACTTGTTAAACGTATGTAAAAATATAGTCACAATCGAAACAACATTTTTTTGTAAAAATGACTAGAAAATTGCAATAGGAACAACGTTCCCTATTCTAAACTATCATTCGATTTGAAAGCGATCAGTTTTACGTAGATAAGAATTAAAACAAAAGAACTATTGTAGGAGATATCGAGCTGGAGGCGCTCAGAGCGCGGCTGGCGGAAACGGAACGCGCCATGCAAAGGATAGTCAGCCAGCTGGCGCAGCGGGACGCGGTACTTGCGGGGGGCGGGGAACTGGCGAATGAGATAGAAACATGTTGCTTTTCACTTTTCATTTAATTTTGAGCTTACAAAGATCACTTTCTATAAACATTTCTTGATATTGTCTGTTTTTATAATATTAACTTTTTTAATACTTCCAACAGTTTAGACCGTGTGTGACAATATAAATAGTTATATATTTCCATAGTACATGAAAAATTGATGCACTAAAAACTCATTCGAAAATATTCTTGTTTATTGGAATTTAAAAATTCCAACAAGTAGTTTTATTATTTCAATGTAGTCGCGAATTATAAAATTGGAATATGTTGACAATTACCTATACTGTTATTATAAAGAGGTAAACGTTTGAGACTTTAAATGTTTGAGGCGGGTTATCTCCGAAACTACCGAACCGATTTCAAAAATTCTTTCACCATTAGAAAGGTACATTATCCAAGATTGCTATAGGCTTATTATTCTCAAATCAAATTCCTACGGGAGCGAAGCCCCGGGCAACGTCTAGTATTTTATAAAGTTGAATATGTTGTCAATACTTTTTCTCACAAATAACTCTCATTGGATGGACTTTATCTAGTAAAGTCCATCCAATGAGAGTTATTTGTAGTATCCTTCGCCAGTTCCATTAGACCCCTCAGAGGTTTCAAGTGATGTTAGCTAGCTTACGGCATGGTGGAGGTTGGCATTAAACGCACGACCAAAATAACGGGCGACCTATCCTTTAGTACAAGTCTAGTTATAGAATATTTATAATATAATCTTTTTTTTTGTACGAAATGTTTTTTTTTTTTATAGAATTTATCCCGTCCCGTAGCTATATTAATTGATTCCCCCGTGGAATGGATTTTTATGTAGTGTCATGCCTTTTTAATTTGGGTGAAAATCCTTGATTGTCTATATCTAACCAAATAGTTGAATATAACTAAATCGTGTTTACCTCGCTTTGTTTTTGTCCTTTGAAATTAATTTTAAATTTGAGTTATTTTTATTTTGATTTTTATTTCGAATTCTTACAAGTATGCATACATTTTAAATATATTTATTTTTAACTTACAACTATTATTTAGAATGGAATATAGATCTTTTGAGAAAAGACGTTTCTTTTTTATAAATTTTTTTTTTTTTTAATCAATTCCAAGTAAACACATCGAACATAAAATTTCAACAGGATGACCAAACACCATCTCTTTGTAAATCAGCAGTGAACTGAGAGACATTTCGCTCGTGTTTCTCACCCATTCTTATTATAGGAACAATCAAGGCAACGATTACATAAAAAAAAAATAGTTTTCCCGCCACATCCGGGAGCGGTAAATGTAAACTGTCGACTCTTGGACTGGCTCCAGTGTCGTCTGATGCATCCGTCTATTTTGGTCGCGCGTCTTTCGAATTTTGTTTTCACCTTGTGTTTTTTTTTTCTATTTTTAGCAGTTTGTTTTGTTTTTATTAAAGAGAAAGCGAAAAAGAAGCGGCCAATTGCCCTGCTACATTTGAATATTAATATTTTATTAACAAATTTTAAAATGTAATCGAGTAAAAAAGATAACTATGTAAATTAAAATAAATAAAGAATAAATTAAAAACAATGTTTTTAAGTACACGTTAAAAAGGATTATTTTTTGTTTAGATTTTTTATTATTATTATTGATGGGATACTATATTTTAAAGGCCAGCTGTAGATAGTCTTTAGCCAAATTTGAAGAACATATAGGAATAAAAAATATTTATTTACAATATGAAAAAATATTTATTTATACACACTACATAATACAGTACCAGAGCAAGACTTTTTTCTTTAATTGTCAAAAAATACACTTAGTTGTGTTTATCTTTCAAATAAACACAAATTCATTTAGTAAGAGGTCTAAATTGAAAAAAACATTAATATTTATTTTGGATACTAACTGTGGTGTTGTCGGGTGCAGTTGTTACGGCCATATCGGGCCTGGTAGCCGAGGTGCAACAGCAAATGGAGGCGAGCTACGCGCAGAACCAGCAGAGACAGGTCACTGCATGCTTACTGCACCCTTTACCCTGACCTGGAACTCCTTTACGCTGTCCTCATTTTTTACAATCTCCTGAAATCCTTGACTCTGTCCTGAAAACTCTACATTGTCTCGAAGTACATAAACAATTATTACTTTAAAAAAAGGAACAATTATCTATTAAGAAAATCAATCCTTGCTCTGTCCAGAAAACTCCATTGTCTTGAAGAAGCTTGATAAACAATTATTATTTAGAATGAAAAGGAAAATTTATCTATTAAGAAAATCAATCCTTACTCTGTCCAGAAAACTCCATTGTCTTGAAGAAGCTTGATAAATAATTATTACTTAAAAAGAAAAGGAAAATTTATCTATTAAGAAAATCAATCCTTACTCTGTCCAGAAAACTCCATTATCTTGAAGAAGCTTGATAAACAATTATTACTTAAAAAGAAAAGGAAAATTTATCTATTAAGGAAATCAATCCTTACTCTGTCCAGAAAACTCCATTGTCTTGAAGAAGCTTGATAAACAATTATTACTTAAAATGAAAAGGAAAATTTATCTATTAAGGAAATCAATCCTTACTCTGTCCAGAAAACTAAACAATTATTACTTAAAATGAAAAGGAAAATTTATCTATTAAGAAAATCAATCCTTACTCTGTCCAGAAAACTCCATTGTCTTGAAGAAGCTTGATAAACAATTATTACCTAAAAAAAAGGAAAAAATGTCTATTGAGAGTTAAGAAAATCATACAGTGAATTTGAAACGTTGATGTAATGAATTGACTATAAACACACTCTTTACTAAACTAAACAATCTCTATTGGGATTTTTCCTAAGCTTGCCCACTTATATTTTCACATAAACCCCATAGATATCGATGGGATATCGTTATTAAACAGTTTATCTAACATCAGTCATCATCGTCTCTTTGCTGATGATGAGATTATGACTCTTCAAATAAGCTTGAAACAATTAAGAAAGCGCTAGTGAAAATATGAGTTCTAATGCGGGCCTTGCCCAAAAGCCAGGCATGTAATGTGTGAAGCGGTAGTGGTGTAATGGTTAAGACCCCCGCTTGTGGATCGAAAGGTCCCAGGTTCGAATCCTACTCGTGCCACATGAGTTTGTATACCTATCTGATTTATGTATAGTAGTTTTCATCAACCACCACTTGCTTCTGGTGAAGGAAAAACATCGTGAGGAAACCTGCACACTGGTTGATTATTAACTTGTGTGTGAAATGGAGAATGCAATCCAGTGAATCCTGTCTACTCCTAAGACTCCGCTGTTCTCCTTAATCTTGGTCACCGAGCATTTCTTACAGGATTGATTTTGTTCACCCTTTGTTTTTGTTGCTGCTTTTGGATTTTTTGTTGAAACGTAATTTAAAAAACAAAAGCATTTTCTTTTTTCTGTCTCATTTTTTTGAAAAAGGAACAATGTCTCGTGATAATTTTGACTTTCACATTGATTTTTCACACCATCATGTTTTTATTCGTCTCACCATAATTAATTTTTGGTTGCGATTTTTCCTTTTAATTTTCCAGATAAGGGTAACAGCATGGTTTAAACTGTGGTTTGTCTCCGTTCTGTCTGTACCTATGTTACCACGCCATGACTAACGAAAAAATATTTAAACAATTTACTAATTCACTAAAACAAAAAATGAAAATAAAATAATAATTTTGTGTTATGATTTTTATTTTCGCTTCTTGCTAAATTGTGGCACTGTTTAGATATTAAAGCGTTTTGTTTTGTATTTGTTTAGTATAAGCACAGATTTTTTAGCATATCTGTACGTTAGACTACTTCTTACTTGAGTACCAAGTTTATTACTTAATTGGTTAGTGTGTTTTAACAGTAGCGCATGATTTTAATATTTTAAGTAGGTTTATGTAAAATACAATGTAGACGTTAATTTTCTGAAATAGTTCATGTTAATTAGAAAATTATGTTTACTTTAGATAAGTATTTTTAAACATGTAAGAATTATTATGTTTGTTAAAATTTGCTATGCACAAAAAAAAAAAAATCTTACAACAAGCGAAGAAAATGTCGTTTCAAAGTTTGTGTCATCAAAAATAACATTCATTGGAGAATGAGCAAAGCCTCAATAAGATGACTAAGAATACTGAATACTAATGAATAATAACAATTTTTTTTACAGCAGGATGCGCAGGATAACAATGCTCGTCCGTACACCAACGGAACAGTTCTACACAATCATGGACCGGTCCATATTGTAGCCAGCGAATACAGAGAATCCAAAGATAAGTCTCCCGAGCCAAAAGAGAAATCCCCACAACCCAAAGAGAAAGAACCAGAGACTAAAGAACCCTCTAAAGAGCCAAGCCCAGAAACCAAAGAATTTACTCCGGAACCCAGGGAGCCTGAACCGACTTCTGAACCGGAAAGTAAAGAACCTACTCCCAGACCTGTTATTCTACAGTCTGAAGATGTTAAAACAAAAGACGAAAGTCCCATACGAAATACTCAAGATAATTCAGAGGAATCAGGTTCAGAACCAGAATTGGAGCCAATTGATGTAGAGGAATCTAAAAACGATGCGAAAGCTGAAACAGAAGAATTCTTGAATGAAACGAAGGACAGTTTGGTCAAAGAGCAACAATCGACTTCAGATCTTTTAGAAGAAGCTCTTAAAGAAGATAAATATGAAGCCTTAGAAGATGAAGAGGATGAGGAAGATGGAATAGAAGTACCTGAAAAATCGAGCGTAAAGGTTAGTAGAATTTTTGAAGCATTTTACTCTAGTAATATAATCAGTTAACTATAGCACTATTCTTTCAACTATTTTGTCGTTGTAGGAGAGCACTACAGATCTACTGTTGTGCTACGAGCAATTTTGCTTTTCGTGTCGGGTGTAAAATGGATATATACGAAAAGATTTATAGCTCAGCCATTTAAATCCTTAAAAACAGCAGAGACATAAAATTAGAATATTGTCTGTTACATTCATCTTCCTTGCCACCTTCAATGAACAGTTGGACACAGGATCTATTAAATAAAAACCAGAGTCCGTCATTTTAGAGATTGCAATATTATATGTGGCTTTATTGTGAATGACATTTTTGTCGCACACGCTTATCGGAATGGCGAGCTTTTGAAGCATATTCAGTTTTCGGCTTAAAGCGTTAGCAAATTTTAATGTTTAACATAGTTTACAATAGGAATTTAACTGTTTTTATAAAAAATGCAGTCACTTGTTAGATAGTACTCCAAGAGTTACTCATTGTGTGTGATATTTAGAGCAGGACATATAGGAAATATGCAAGGTTTAGGCAATATTACTGAGAGAATGGCCTCAAAAATTCCCTTTGTCCAAAATTGAAATTTAGTACACCAAAAATATTCAGTTACTAATCTTTCGGATAAGGGAGAGATTATAGGCATTTAAAAAAAAGTGTGGTCTACAAATGTCAAATAAGAGTTTAGGTGGATTTATGTGGATAAGACCCTAAACACGTTTCTGGAGCAATCTACAACCTCCTTTATTGACGAACTAAATATAAAATTGACGTTTTCTCGTTTCCAACGAGGTAATATTCATTATATTCTGAAAAAATAGACGGTTGTGGAAAAAGACATTTGCACCGAACCCATTTGAATGGCATTTGATGAGGAGCAAGAAGAATGACATACATGTAGTGTGGTAACAAGTGGTTGTATGTAGGTGGTAGGGATGGAGACGAGCGCGGGTGTGGCGGGGACGGCGGGAGGCGCCTGGCGCCGCGTGGCGCCGCCGGAGCCCGCGCCGCGCCCCGCGGTGAGGAGCTCCCGTCCCCACTGCACTGTGCATATTGTCCAGACTATATACGACCAGTAAGGGTTGCCAGGCTAAAAAATATTTTGAAAGTTTTATTTTTAATATATATTTTTTTAATTTACAGCTAATAACATTTGTAAAAGAAAATAACAAATATAGATACGGCAGATTACAATACACTTTTTCGTAAGCATTTTAAATAGTAATTGTAGGGTCTGTATTGTTTGCAATAATTTATCCAAAAACAAAATCGTATTTTGTTGAATCTTAGTATAATATGTTCATTGATTTAAAATTAAATTCTTAGTAAATATTGTCAAATTTAGTTCTCCACGTCATAAAATTTCCTCTTGTCATAAAATATAAATAAAATAAAATAAACGTATTTTGTTTAAAGTTCTAAAAGTTTCATAAACAAATTATATTTGACATAACCTTGGCAACCCTTACTTGAAGATACACACATATACATACTAATTTCCTTTCTATAATCATCTTACTAGACGAATGAACTGTGAAATATCTATATTTTTTATCCTTAAAAACTCCCAATATTTCCATATGACGAAAATTAATTTCACTATTTATAAATATTATCTATATCTACATATGTTTATATACAAAGTACAATCTTTGCTTAGATTCTTATAATACGCACGCATTGCATGTCTATTTTTTGATATTCTGTAGTTCGTTGCCCCACTTTCTTTTTTCTTTATAGTCGTATTCCTCATGAGTGAGGGTCGTGGTCATCACATGGAATGAAACACACGTAACAACTTTCTTGGCATTATTAATGGAGTGGTTTGCCATTGCCTTCTCCATTTCACACAAAAGTGAATATAATCAACAAGTGTGCAGGTTTCCTCACGATGTTTTTCCTTCACTGTCCCACTTTATGCCATCTTAATTTAATATTCTAATATACGTATGTTGCATTGTTTTTGTCACTACACATTCAATACACATTCCAATGTTTTGAATATTTTTTGCTCAGTGTTAACGAGGTCTAACAAAAATTAACGGATTTTTTTAATAGCGTACTTATAAACACAATTAGACCTTAATATGCCACAAAAAATTTAATATACTACCTAGTATATTATAGTTATTGCTACAGTTAACCTATTTGTATCAATTGCCATTTTTTTATTGTCATTATATTTTTTTTTACTACATTTATAGAAAACTCTACCGTGAGCCTGAAAAAATTTATATAAATATATATAATGATACCTACTGAGCTCATTTCAAAGCCTTAAACACATAGTACAAATGAAACTGCTTTTTAATTATTTTTATGAATATTTAATGCTATATACATATATTCATTAAATATATTTTCTGTTACATGTCGAGCAGTTTTATTTAGTACTAACATGTCTAAAACTACTAACAAAATTCTGTAATTGGTACAACACTTAAATGGCAAATGGTAAGGATATTCTAAAGTATTTATTTTATTGGTGTGGCTCTGCTTTATTTGAGATGTGACTTTATGTGATTACTATAAGAGATATTTTTTAGTAAGTTAAATAATAACCTCTATGCTGTGTGTTTAAACCTGTACCAAGCTATTTTATATCATATTATCGGCTGTTTAATTTATATTTTACTAGCGGCCCAACCCGGCTTCGCTCGAGTAAAAACATAATAAATTATACACCTAAACCTTCATCTGGTATCACCACTATCTATTGGTGAAAACCGCATGATAAATCCATGCATCAGTTTTTGTGTTCATCGCGAACAGACAGATAGACAGACGCGCCAGAGGACTTTGTTTTATATTATGTAAGGATCAGTCGCTAGATGGCGCTACTCGCCATACACTTGCAGTAAATAGCTCCTGAGTACAATTATTTAAATAAAATAGTAAAAGTGCTTGAAGTCCATCTAAAACTGTGAAGACTGCTACATTATCATAGTGTCGTTTTGAGGTGTTAATATTTTTCACTCGAACTTATCTATATTCTAAAATACACGAACATTAAACATTGAACTTCCGTACAGTACTGTATCCATCCAGTGACAGTGTCAACAGTGCCATTTAATAACCACATCAGTGACAATAAACATTTATATTAGTCCCCACAGTCATACCAATTTGCAAGAACTTAGTTATTTGGACTTCTTCAAGTTGTTTGGATGATTACTTAGTGTTTTGCTGCACATTTCTATATCATCAATTTTTGCATTGTCACTTTACAATTGAAAAGCATATGCGAACCATAATAATAGCGACATCTCTTAGCTGCTTTTGCGATCACGTCATATCCCTGCGCCTACGCAAGCATCTTTGTCCACTGCTTTCTCTGTGCTTAAAGCATAACACTGGCGACATCTATCGGCTAACTGCGTGACTATTGCATTCGGGCAAGCTGCTTACTATATATCGATTAAGCACTACAGGTGCTTAACAACTCTGCTTCTACTGTGAATGCATTCATGTTTATCGTTTAACTTTTTATCTCCACATACCACTAGGTGTCGCTAGGGACATCATAATATAAACATAATAGTCTTGGGCTGATTGTTTTGGGCTTTTCAGCGTGTAGTAAATCACAATGAATAATTGCAACGGTTGCTTGAATGAAATAACTGGCGAAAAATATCTTCGCTGCAAAGATTGTAATAGCTGCTTCCATCATATATGTCTTAACATCAGAGATGAACAGTTCTTATCTCTATCAGCAACTTATAAAACTTCATGGACTTGCCCCTCGTGTTGTAACGTATCCCATCGGAGGAAAAATAATAATACTCCAGTAAGAAAACATCAGCTGCCTATAGATGACAGCCACATGAACATGTCCTTCGATGTGCAAGATAATAGCACAACATCCATAGCTACCACAGAGCCAGGGCCTTGCTGTTCAGGGTGCAACGGAGGTGTCACTATGGAGAAAATCAGCGCTTTACTCGATGAAAAATTGAAAACTACTCTTGCCTCTTCTATGAACGACTTTAGATTAGTTCTCAAAGAAGACGTGAAGTCAATGGTCAGGGCTGAAATGGGCGGTATGATCCAAGAAATTAAAGACGACCTGAACGTAGCCACGGACTTCTTCAACTCCGAACAGGAAACCCTGAAGACACGAATTGCTAATAAAGAAGCTTCCATCAAGACCCTGGAGGCTGACTGTGAACGCTTACACGCAGACTTACGCTACCTATCTACAAAAGTATCTGCCCTGGACAAGTCAGCTCGCAGCTACAATATCGAAATCCAAGCAGTTCCTGAAAATCGAAATGAAAATGTCTCGTCATTATTCAAAAAGCTCAGCGAGGTTGTCGGCTGCCCCATCTCCGACAGCTGTATCCAGGCCTGTCGTAGAGTAGCGAAAATGGATAGTTCATCTAGACGGCCCAGGAATATTTTAGTTACACTTTCATCACCTAAACTCAAAGACTCTGTTATATCCGCCGTACGGAGATTTAATAAAACAAACCCAAAAGACACCCTGAGCTCCCGGCACCTGGGAATCACTGTCGCAAGTCAGAAAATATACGTTGTGGAACATCTGTCGCCTGAATGCAAGCAGCTTTTCGCCGCCGCCAGGCGGTTTGCTAAGGACAATCAATATAAGTACGCCTGGACGAAATTTGGACGGGTCTACGTACGAAAGAGCGACATTACCAGCGGCATATATATTAAAGATCTCGATACTTTGAATAACCTAGTATGAGTATTTGGGTGCATATCATAAATATATCTATATTTTTAATTAGTTTTAATCTTGCCACTATATAATATATTTTTTCATAATGTTAGTTTTTTATCAAAATGTGAATAGAGTTCGATCCAAAATTAATGAAATAAATTTAAATGTATTGTCAAATAACTACGATATAATTTGTCTCACGGAAACCAATTTTAATGACAGTGTACGTGATTCAGAGTTATTGGATTCTCGATATAATATTTACAGACGGGATCGGTCTAGCACTTCTTTGAGTAAGACTGAGGGTGGGGGTATTGTAATCGGTGTAAAGAAAAATATAGAGGTTGTACGACAGTTTTCGTGGGAGAGCAATGTTGAGGACTTGTGGCTGACTATATTACCTCGTATTTCTAATGACAAGAAAATTAATATTTGTTTATGTTATCTGCCTCCTGACTTGCCTCGTAATTTTCAGCAATCTTTTTATGATAACTTGTGTACGGTGGTTGGTAACACTGGTACTAATGAGGAGTTTATTTGTATTGGCGACTACAATATCCCTGAATTATCCTGGACAGGGGCCCCTAATTCATTGCACATGACTAGCAATCAATCAAATAACTGGAAACCACTGCTGCTGCTGGATGCTATGGCTGTATGCCAGTTGAAGCAGTTTAATAATATTCCAAACTCCAATAATCACTTTTTGGATCTTGTTTTATCTTCTACCGAAATACGGGTGTACGGGGCTGATCCACTCAGCCGTTCTGACAAGCATCATCCAGCCATTGTTGTTGACGTGGACTGCAATGTTGGGATTGCGAGTAGTTTTCTGAAGCCGAAACATCGTCAGCGTTTTAATTTTTATAAATGTAATTATGAAAACATTAAATCAGAACTTTCATTAATTGATTGGCATTCCATCCTATCATGTTCTGACATAGATGCCGATCTAGGTAAGTTCTATGACATTGTCAATGACATAATTAGTAGGAATACCCCTCTCTGCAAAAATAAAAATTCTAAATATCCTATTTGGTTTAGTCCTGCAGTAATTCGTTGCCTTAATAAGAAGATCAAATTTCATAAACTGTATAAAAATTATGGGAATCCTTGTGATTATGATAACTTTTCCCATTACCGAAATTTGAGTAAACGATTAATTAAGACGAGTTACCAAAGATTTATTGCGTCAGTTGAGGACTCCTTAGAACATGATATAAAGAGCTTTTGGAGGTTTGTTAATGCAAAAAAGGTGTGAACCAGGTTCCCTTGTCCATGAGTTACTGCGATACTTCATCAAATGACCCATCTCAAATAAGTGAATTATTTTCTTCGTATTTTAGCTCAGTTTTTGAAAAAGATTCGCTTGAAAGTAACTTTGATTTTACGGATAGAAATTATAATACTTTGAATTCTGTAACGATCACAGAAGAAATGGTCTTAAACAAATTAAATGCCTTGGACGCTAATAAAGGACCCGGACCTGACGGTATTCCTGCCATCTTTATTAAAACTTGTTCAAAAGAATTATGTGAACCATTGCATATCTTATTTTGCAAATCATTACAGTCAGGAACTTTCCCCACTCTTTGGAAAATTGCTCATGTTGTTCCTATCTACAAATCAGGTGATAAAAATCAGTGTCAAAATTATAGACCTATTAGCCTATTATCTTGTTTCGCAAAAATATTCGAGAGTATTGTGTACGACACATTGTATAACCATTTCAAACCCTATCTTCACCCACAACAACATGGCTTTGTTTCTCATAGATCTACCACGTCTAACTTACTTGAGTATAAAAACTTTCTTTGTAGTGCTTTTGCTAGAAACGTGCAAGTCGACTCTGTGTACACAGATTTTTCTAAAGCGTTCGACAAAGTTAACCATAGAGCTCTCTGTATAAAACTAGCAGCATACGGCATTCATGGCTCTCTGCTTCGTTGGCTTCAGTCTTATTTGAGACTTAGGAGTCAACTGGTGGCTGTCAAAGGCTATCTATCGACACCTGTCACTGTTACGTCTGGGGTACCGCAGGGAAGTCACTTGGGACCTCTGCTCTTTGTGATTTTCATAAATGATCTTGTTGAGAACCTTTCTTGTCCCTGTCTTCTTTACGCAGATGACCTAAAAATTTTTGCTGCGATCAAAGAGTCCTCAGATACGATGGCGCTGCAGAGCGATCTGTATGTACTATCTAACTGGTGTAATAAAAACTATATGCAACTCAATGTCGACAAATGTTTTGTTATAACTTTCACTAGAAAGTCTATCGTAATCACATATGATTACACATTGGAAGGTATAATACTCGCTCGTAAGAATCTTGCTAAGGACCTTGGGGTCTTCTTTGACAGTCAGTTATCTTTCCGGGATCACTATGATTATATTATTCGGCGCTGCTCTCAACTGCTCGGTTTCATCTGCAGAATCACCAAAGACTTCAGAGAGACCCGCAGTTTTCTACATCTTTATTACTCGCTTATACGTAGCATACTTGAATATAATTCTGCAGTTTGGTCTCCATTTTATGATGTGCATAGCAACAGAATAGAAAGGATACAGGAGCGTTGTCTAAAGATTGTAAGCTATAGACGTGGTATGGGCCGTGCACTCACATCGTATCAGGAACGATTGGAATACTTTCAAGTAACCTCTCTTCATACACGTCGAGATATAACTAATCTCATAATACTTTATAAAATTATACACAACCATATTGACTCGTCCAACCTTCTTTTAGCTCTTAACTTCAATACTCATTTTAGATCTCGAAATCGCAACTATAATGCCTTTAATCTTCAAATTTATTCCAATAATACGTCTTACTACAATCCCTTGGTCAGAATGTGTCGCCAGTACAATGAAATCTTAGCCTCTAATAGGGAAATAGACATTTATTTGTTTTCACTGTTTAAGTTCCGGCGGCAGATAATGGAACATTTAAGGAATAATTGACTTTTCTTTTTTCATGTACTTTTCATTGTTTAATCGTTCTCTCTATATTCAAAATTATTCAAAATTGTTATCTACTGTTTGTTTTGTTCTAAACTTGCTTTTTAGCTTTCTAGCGTAATTATTATCTAACCTTTAAGTTTAAGCCTTGTTAGGCATGCATATGTTTGGATTACTATTTAGATCTACACTTTTATATGTTATTATTATATCCTGCTCATGATTGTAATCTGTTTTGTGTGCTAATAAATAAATAAATAAATAAATAAATAAATAAATAAAAGGTAATGTAAGATTGATGCTCAAATTAACAAATGCAAACAGTCATATATTTATTTTTTGTGTTATTGCACTTGTTCCAAAAAGTTTGTAAATATTTTATTTGTGTTGACTGAGATTCTTATACTATTGACGTTATATTCAAGGTGAAATTAAAAATCTACTCACTAAAACAAGTATTTTTTTGAGAGTATTTCTTCTTTATATTAAAAAATAGTAGTTATTTTTGTTAATATATATTTTTGTGAACTTTGTCATTATTTTCCAATGATTTTTGTAAATTAAAAACGACATTCCAGCACGAAGCCGAGGAGGTGAAGTCCATATTCCTGGAGACGGAGATCCCGCAGCAGTCGCGGGTGCTGGTGGCGGACTTCGCCGAGGACCGCGAGGCCCGCCCCAAGCCCACCAAGCGTTCTCCTGTGAGTACTCAAATTCAAATTCAAATCATTTATTCAGAAATTAGACCTTCACAGGCACTTTTTCTCGTCAATTTTTATATTTATAGTTATTTCTCACAAGCTACAAACTACTGGCATTTCGGAACGACCACTGCTGAGAAGAAATGCCGAAAGAAACTCATTTGAACAGTGTTGGTCCCTATCATGTCAGATCGGCTTACCATTATTGTTTCTTACATTGTTTCTTACAATGTTTTTTTTCTAATAATATATAAAAGTACATAATGTACATAGTCAAAAGGTATGATCCGAATGCTGATATATATATATATATATATATAAATATATATTCGGTGAACGGGTAACTCGTGAACTCACAGTGCCATCTATTTTATAAAGCGAAGATTATCAAAATTTTTTGGCGCAGCCGTTTGAACGTGAAGAAGTAACAAGCTTAAAAACTTTGGCCTTTATAATATTAGTGCGATTTTTGATTATTTATTTGTCCGTATAATTATATTTATCAATGCAGCGGTAAGCAGGTGGTATAATGGTTGACAGGTCTGTGAAAGAATGAAACCAAAAAGTCCTAGGTTCAAATCCTACTCGTGCCACATGAGTTTGTATACCAATATGACTTATGCATAGTTGTTTACATCGACCACCACTTGCATCATGTGAAGGGAAACATCGTGAGGAAACCTGCTCACTGCAATGTAGAGGGCAATGGTTCCACCACTCCATTAATAGTGCCAAGAAAGTCGTGCTGTGTGTTTCATTTCACGTAATGACCACGACCCTCAGTCATGAGGAAATACGACTATGAAGAAGATATTAATTTATCTGTATGTTACAAGATCAACGAAGCGTTCTGTGCCAAGAAAGTCGTTTTGTGTGTTTCATTCCACGTTATGACCACGACGCTCAGTCATGAGGAATACAACTATGAAGAGAAAGATACATTATCTCGTTATAACATTAACTCGTTTCTATCAGATGTTGGTGAGCGGGAAAATGACATTATCACTGATACAGGACGCGCCGAGAGACACGCCGGACAGAGACCCAGGTATAAATTTGGTTTACTATAGTTTTGGTTTGGGTCTCGTGGGAATTTCGGGATAAAAACTGTCCAAATGGATTTGTTACACATATCACACATGCTTTTAAAATTATTTTTGAATAATAATAATGAGATGAAAAGATTCTGGAGTCGAGCGGGTATTGAACCCGCGCCCCTGTCTATCCGGGACAGTGCTCTTGACCACTGAGCTATCGAGACCGTGCCAGTTCGGCTGAATTAATTCATCTCTTTACGTCTTACGACGACGTACAGTATTTTCACTATAGAGTAGTAGGTGCTCTTAATTAAAATTAGAATTAAAAATATATATTCTGGACCAGGTTATTCTGTACCCGTGTACCAAATTTTATCGAAATCCGTGTCCGGTAGAATTGTGAATTGAGTGACAAACATTCACACTAAACGTACGTAACATAAAAGGGTAAATATTTACAAATACGAAATGAATTACAAAGTTACTACTTATTTATATAGGTAGAAATATGTTGAAATGAATCTAATAATTTTGACTCCTTCCCAAAAATTGTTCGGCCACGCGATCGAAGTCCCGGGCATCAGCTAGTGGATAATAAGAAGCATTTTATTTACAGTCATTTATATATAAACATCCAATAAATAATATATACTATTAATAGAAAGAGGTAAATGTTTGAGAGTTTAAATGTTTGAGGCGGGTAATCTCCGAAACTACGGAACCGATTTAAAAAATATTTCACCATTAGAAAGGTACTTTATCCAAGATTGCTATAGGCTATATTTTATATTAAAATTCTAACGGGAGCGAAGCCCTGGGCAACATCTAGTAAATAAATATATAGGGACAAATCACACAGATTAAGTTAGCCCCAAAGTAAGTACGAAACTTGTGTTATAGGATACTAACTCAAAGGTACTATATTTAATAACATATACATATATAAATAAACATCCAAGACCCAAGTCAATATGAAAAATATCATTTTCCATGTAGACCTGACCGGGGATCGAACCCGGGACCTCCAGTGTAGCGGTCCGGCATGATGACCGTTAGGCCACGGAGGTCGTCAAAATCAATCTTTTTTCTCATTTATATTTTTAGTAATAAGTACGATAAATCCACATAATTAAATGGAGAACAATTGTCTATTTACAGAATCAACGTTGGATGATTTTACTACGGCCAGTGCGCTCACGCAGGCCGCCGAGGTATCTACAAATAATTTTATTATTAACAGTATTATTAACAGCAGGCCTACCATCAACTTTCAAAGAACGTTTCCAATGCGAGTTGCATTGGTTCAATTTTGGAACCTAAAATGAATCGCATTCATACTAAAAATTAAGTTGAAGGTACGAATTTGCGATGCAGTTCAGTTTAGGTCAGGTGTGTCAGGTGTGTTTTATTAACAGGTATTTTGTTACAATTAGCTACGAAAGAGCGTGACCTCCTGATACAAGCGTACTTCACTTAATAGGAAGTCACAATCACAGTAAAATTATGTACCATTTTGTTAAAGAAATAAATGAATTTTTAATTTCAATTTTAGAGTGCTATTCCACTTAGGTATCAAATTGTTTGTTCTATATTTTTGCTATCTCTTTCACCTTACATAACATTACGAAAGGGATAGCAATAATATTGGACAAAGAATTTGAAAGGCGCCATGTCTTTAAACACGCATGTAGAGTTGCCAGGTGTCCGGGCACCTGCAACCAGTTTTATCTGGATTAAACTGGATTAATATCCAGTTTTATCCAGATAAACGTGGATGAATTATGTTTAAAGAAGACTTAAAAAATACTTGGACCTAAAATTGCTCTCAATAATGTTGGTTTGTTGGTAACAAAATGTTTCGTTACTGGCAACTATGTCATGTAGTCTGTTTCGAAAAGCTAACGTGTTTTAATAGGTTATGGGCGAAATCCATATCCATTTTAATAAATAAAGAAGGATTCCGACAATAAAACGACTAATAAATATTTAATCAACGTCAACATTATTTACGCAGAAAGAGGAAGATCTATCAGACGAGGAGATCGAAGAAGAGATAGAGATAGAGGAAATCGAGGAAGAAGTTGAGGAAGAGGAGGAAGAGCCGCAGAAATTGGAGAAGGAACCCACACAGGGGTAGAACTGATAGATATAACAAATGATAATAACTATGTTATTAAGGGCCTGATTCACCGCTTGTTGAATACAGAATGGCCAGCGTTAAAAATTGTGTTTCACTAGTGTTGGATGGGGCTAACTGGCAAATAACTTCAAGTTAATTTATCTAGCAGTTAGTTTATCTGTCAGATTGCAATACGATATTTTATCAGAATGTAGTGAAAAAGATCCTAATGCAGGTATAGTCAATTGCAGGTTAAGTTACCGAGATGATAGCGGCGTATTTATGAATTTGGGTAGCTTGATGTGCTGTTGACTGTACATAGAAATATATTATACAGTGTACATATATATTCATATTCCGCTGTCCTAATTTTTTTTTTAAAATGGGTTTAGATGGAAAGTTTCCCGAGTAATGAGAATTAAAATCGCGTGTTACAACTACCACTCTTGTAAGTTTATTTATTTATATTATATTACACCAATACTCTGCGCAGACGCGCTAAAATATTTTGGCCAATCATAGCGTGCCAAACTCGTCCGTGACAACCCTGACTGCGTCGTCGCCGCTGGCGCCTGTGCCGCCTTTAGCAAGGCCGTCGAACAACTGTACGTAACTCATTTAACTGTTGCAGTGCTGTATTTAGATATCCAACCTAGTATCTTAGTTTCATGACCGAAGGATGATAATATATTTATTTATTTTATGCAGCTTTATTGTTATTAGTTAAACTTTAAAGGGTTTGCTTGGATTCTTTAGCTAAGATCATTGCTTGATTTTTAAGGCGCTATTTTAATCAGCACACTAGCGTCACCGCCACATTTTTGTCAATTGCTTTTATTTCTTAGTGGAAAATAAAGAAATATTTTAACAGTTTATTTATAGTTTCCTTTGACGACCTCGGTGGCGCAGTGGTAAAGTGCTTACCTCTGAACCGAGAGGTCCCGGGTTCGATCCCCGGTCGGGTCATAATGGAAAATGATCTTTTTCTGATTGGCCCGGGTCTTGGATGTTTATCTATTTGTTATAAAATATAGTATCGTTGAGTTAGTATCCCATAACACAAGTCTCGAACTTACTTTGGGGCTAGCTCAATCTGTGTGATTTGTCTTGATATATTTATTTATTTGTAATTCAAAGTAAGTCACAGTGGATATTATACTTTTTTATAATACAGTGTGGTCGCAGTTGACTTAAAGGATTTTGGTGGCTACCGTTTTCGAAATTAGATTATATATCGCCTTAATCGTAATGATACAAGGTCAAATATAATTGATTAATAATATTTTAACACGAGGTGTACGATTCATTTGAAACTTGTCATAAAATTTGGTTAGTGCTACGCAAACTACGAATTTAATATTATGTTGATTGTGCCAAATTTTGTCTTCGTGACTTATTCCAATTTTAGTCATATTTCGACGGATTTTTCCAGCTTCTTCCGACTTTACGTCCAAAACTTTATAAAGTTGTTCCTAGAACATGATATGTGTACTAGATATAGAAGAAAATATATTTTTTTTTCTTGTAACTTTATTATTATATTGGACGCGCCCTTTTTTGTAACTTTTCTTGAACGAAAGTATATAGAGTATATACCGACCCGGGTGTCAATTCTACTAACGAAAAGCCGAGATCGTGTCTCAATAGTAGTTCTCAGTGCGCGTCAATAAGAGATACTATTGAATAAATGTTTATGTTCATTCGTAAACAGTTTTGGTTTAAAGTTGGCAGAAATAGAGACCCCTGCCAGGCTTCGGACATCAAAAGAAGAAAGTTTACACACAGACAGGCGCGGAGGGTGACTTTGTTTTATGCTATACTAGCAGCCCGTCCCGGCTTCGCGCTTACAAAAATATATTAAATTATACACCTAAACCTTCCTCTGGAATCACACTATTGGTGAAAACCGCATGAAAACCCGTGCATCAATTTTTGAGTTTATCGCGAACAGACAGACAGACACGGCAGTGGACTTTGTTTTATAATATGTAAGGATAGTGATAATAAAATGCCCCAAAAAATTTGCTCATGAACACTTTAGTTTCTCATTAACTAAGTGTCGTCCATTCAGTCTAAAGTCTGTTTTTAGCCAAATTTTGACGTTTTCCAACTATCTAGTCCAGATGTCTGGACCTCTTAGTTGAGATCTCGTCAAAAATCGCATGTAATGTAATAGAAATAATGTTTAAAATTACGTGCACGTGAACTTCCCAATACATGCATTGTCAAAAAGATTTTTTTCAACGAGGAGTCATATGTATATAGGATATTTTAAACTTAATATTTTTTTAATTGCGTAGCCATAGCCATCATATAGTTCGTATGAGATTATTGTCTTACATGAATTAATTAAAAAATAATTGATCAAGTTTAGGGGTCAGTAGGGCTATCTACTTTTATCTTGAGTCGGGTACGATAGAATAAGATTTGCACTGGTGTTGTGGTTGAAGTTGATTAAATGCATTTAATTATGTTTTGAAAGTTATTTATTTCTTAAATTATTTTAAATGTGGCAACATTGTTGTTTTCAGTTTGATAAACATGTCAAAGTAAACGTTATTTATCATTGTATATATATATATATATATATATATATATATATATATATATATATATATATATATATATATACTCAAGATTATACAAATATATATTACAATTAATACATAATGTATTAATTGTAAATAACAGTGCTCCCAGAAATTTATTGAGGTATTTGTTAATTTTGTTATTGTCTTAATTATTTTCCAAACATGTGAAATTATTCATTTAAAATTCACCTGGAAATTATATTTTAACATCACAAGCTCGTAAATGGAAAATCATAGGTAAATACATTTTATCATTGATATTTCTTTCGTGAATTGTATTCTAATCATCTATGTTCCTATTTATTTTTGTTAGTATCAGTATGTTATATATCAGACTGTCTGTTGTGCAATTTCGGATTATGTGAAACGAATTTAACATTTAAAGTAGCATTTTGTTTTAAGATGCTTTGTTTTTAATTATAAGGAATAAAAGTTAACACTAATAAAATTGTTTTTCATTTGGCAATATACCACAATATAGGTACCAGTACTCTACCTATGGCACAGATAATTTTGTTGCATCCAAAGAGAACAAAATCCATAGAAAACAAGTTAATTCACATAAGAGACTATTTCCGTGCAATGCCCAACACCGGCACACATTGAGGGACAATGGATAAAGTAAATAAGCAAATATATGGCACTAAAAGTCTGGGATGAAACTTTGTAGGGTGGGCTGTAAAGGTCATTGAAAACTATTTTATACCATATGTGTGTCAGATTCCTGTGTAAACTCTTGTGGCATGCATAGTATTAGAACCTGGAATCTTCAGGTGTGTCTTAACACTGTTTAAAGTATTTAAAATTTTATAAGGCTTGAGACAAAACAAATGAAGTTTCAAGCATCTGTTTTATTGTAACACTTAAATAAAATTAATTACAAATTGTTCTTATTTACACTACCATTCTGCTAAATTTTCCAGTTTAATTTGGACCTGCAACAAATATACAATAATTTCAGAATGAAATTTAATTTGAAAAAGTTTAAGATGAAGTTTTGAAAACATATCATTATTGTAGTCAGTTTCAAATACAAAAAACTGGTTGATTGTGAGTAGCCTTGCACACAGAGGGTTTTAACAATAACAATTAATTATAACAAGTAAATAGAGAGATCAAATACTTGAGAACTTGATATAAGAGAAAAGGAGAACTTGAGAAAAGGACAGTAGTCTTAACAGATGAACAGACAGATTAGGAAAGCAGTTTTGTAATAGGATTTATTTCATATCTAAAATTACTAGCTTAATTATATTGTTAACCTGTTTACTATGTAAAACCCCAGAGTTTGTCATTAACCATCCTACACAGAAAAACAGTTAATTTATTCAGATTTGAGTGGAGAAAATTAATGGAAACAATGTTATATTTGAATGAATAATTCACATTTAAAGAGAAGTAGACAAAAAAGAAATTACCCTACGAGGTTGGCATAGTTGCATCTATTTCCTTTCAAGGCTTCAAGCAAAAGCCTCAAAAATTGATAAAAATAAACAATATTTGATCACGTACCAGTCGTAAAGTTTTTATATTCTTCCAAATCCTTGACTAGTGTCCAATCGTGTCTTACAGATTGAATGGTCTTGGTGGCATGACTAATCTCAGGGAAGAAAGTCCAGCCTTCATCAACACCAGTTTTCTTAATGACAGCTGCGACGCCCAGGAGCACACTTAGAGGCACAGCTACAGTTGCATTTCGTTGCCAGGCTCCAAATACTGATCCAGCAGCTACTCCGCCTAGGAAATAATTGATTTTATCGTTCTTCCCTCTGATATTTTGGGCCACATTCGTAGTCACCGTAAACGCTGCTGCCATTCCGACCATGGGGCCGATAAACCAAGCATATCGGCCAATAGTATTGACGAAACCTTTGGGGTGAGAGTACATAAGCACGTCGAATGAAGCTGCTGTGAGGCCAGTAATAGCTGCATACTTTGAAGTGACAAAGGTCTTCTTGAAAATATCTTGGCCTTCTGGAGAGTCATAGTATTTGTAGCTCAGCATTTTGGGTGGAGCTAAGATATTTCAACAAAACTAGTTACACAACACGATCGGTTTAGCTTTGGATTTTTGGTTTTGCTCTGTCACTGTCAAAATACCTAGTGTCAATGTCGAAGCCAATGGAAGTTGGCTGTCAAAGTCGTAAAGTTTGAAGCCCAATAAACATTTCAGCGGACATAATACGATTGTCCAGCACGCATGATTCTGTATACCTACTATAAATCTGTGTAATAAATCATAGGGTTTAAACGATGTAAATACCTAAAAGAATGTATAAATATGCTTAAAAAGCATTATGATTATTAACATGATAAGAATATGACATGGTTTTGTTTTAATGTATTTATAACTGTGCTTAAAATTAAATTTTATTTGAGTGTGAAAATTGAATTTTGGAACGCATACGACAAGCGATATTTTTTGCACATCCGTCAATCCGTCATTACTGTCAAAAGTATCAAAAATGGCGGCGGACGGTGACGAAGTGATAAGTGATCAAGAAAAAGTTAGAATTGTTTCGGATTTTATTCTTCATTCTCCACCAGGAGAATTCAATGAAGTTTTCAACGATGTAAGAGTCCTTCTAAATAATGATACCCTTCTTAAAGAAGGCGCCAGCGGTGCTTTTGCGCAATACAACAAGGATCAGCTCACGCCCGTTCGCCTCGAAGGCTCGGAACTCCATACTCTAATAACCGACCACAACGAGCTCGGTGGAGGCAGATTCTTTGATCCACGTTCAAAACGATTATTTAAGTATGATCATTTGCGTAAAGAAGCATCGGAATATGAACCATATGAACCGGACAGAGTGGCGGAGCCCTGGCGTTCTGCGCTCGATGACGAACTGACAGCGTACGTGGCGGCGCACTATAAACACGGTGCCAGTTTAGTGGTCGGGCGAGCTCTCGAGTCTGGCGCTGTGTCACTCGTCGCGTGTATTGAAGATCACCAATTCCAGCCCAAGAATTACTGGAATGGCCGATGGCGTTCAGTGTGGTCGGTGACCATAGGTGCCGGACCTGCCGAGCTCCGGGGAATGCTTCGTGTACAGGTGCATTATTACGAAGATGGAAACGTTCAGTTGGTTAGCTCCAAAGAGATTCGCGCGCCCTTAGTTGCCACTGGAGAGGTAGCAACTGCTAAAGAGTTCGTGCGATTAGTGCGCGATGCCGAAAATGCGTATCAAACTGCAATTTCTGATAACTACAAGACTATGAGCGATACAACCTTCAAGGCGCTCCGGCGACAACTGCCCGTGACCCGGAGCAAGATTGACTGGGCTCGGCTTGTCTCCTACACGATCGGGAAGGAGCTCAAGAGCCAATGATGTCCCGCCGCTGCGCTCTGAGCCGCAGCGGCTGCTCCACGCCTGTGTACATATATGCGTAAGAATAAATCTTGTTCAAATGTTTACGGGCACCGGGATGTCCTTTCCCGGCGCGTATTTATCTATGAGTATATAGAGAAATCGCTATCGTAACTGTTAAATTTTATTGCATTTTGTTACTATCAATATGGATGTTCATTGACTGGTGTCAATCACTCGGAAGTGGCCAATTTGGACTTCTCTTTGTTTGCAAAGAGATGTTGAATCAACGAGTCATGTCCATTTTTGTCAGTAGCATTGAGTTTACAGGATAATGTTGTACTTAGGTGTGGACCCGCGCTAGTGCGGTATCTGATTCTAGGTCTGTAGGAACTCCTGACTGAAACATCATGTATGAATATTTAATTTATTCGCTTTCCGGAATGGTTGGTTGTTGTGTGAGCAATACATTTCCAAAACAGTTTCCTACCTATCCATGTCAATTAAAATGTTATAACAATAATGTTGCACACACGGAAAAACTGAAAATCTGTTGTTGATTGATATAATACTGTAATGTTCTGTATCCATCGGGTTCTTATATTTTATATAATCAGTATTAATTTCCTTGATATTGCTTGCATAACCGTGTTATGTGAAAATTGATCAGAATTGTGTAAGGGAGAGATCCCAATGGTGCATTTAAAGTATAGTTAATTTAACTAATTGTCCACGTAGCTTTAATGCAGCATTTAAGAGCATATATAGCACAATTTATTCAATATTTTTCAATTTACAAAAAATAAAGTGTAGAGTTGCTCAAGTATAACACAGGGGAGAAAAGTGAAACGAAATTAGAAAATATATTGTCCATACTCTATGGCTTGAGTGTCATTTGAAGGCATAACTTTTTTTTTATAATAATGTAACAATTATAACTTCAATAAGGTTTATTTTGTAATTATTATAATTATTTTTAATAAACAACGTACATTCAACCCAAGTATTCTGTATTGATATATGTACGATTGAATTCATTTCAATAAAAATATATATTAAAATGTTGCTAACAACTGTTTCCTTTCATTTTTGATAACAGCTATTTATCTTTCACCCTTTATCTAGTTTTAAATTCTTTTTAATGTCATTATTAACTTATACCACACATTCTCTAAACTCTTTTTGGTTGTCTAAAGCTCTCAAGAGCGATGCAATGCCGCGCCGTAGCGACATTACGTCACTAATTAGATTCAATTAAAAATTCTAACATCTGAATTATATTACGTGAACAATGAACACATCATCATACTGTTAAATAACATCTCATTTTGTAATGTTTACGAAAATTCGTAAGCATAGCTCACTCTTTTATATTTTCCTCATTAACCTTTTTAGTATATTATAACCATTGTTCTATAGTTTCCCGACAATTGATTAGTTATTTTTTGATTTGTTACATTCAATGGGCCATATCATAAATGCGAATTAATGTGTGGTTCTTTATTTATAACGAAACGTCTGGATCGATCCATTGAAATTGAGTATACGAATATAGTAAAAAAACCTGGAGTTATTATTATTTGCGAATGTCTTTTTCCCATACAACACAAACTAGGACTAAAAATCGAGAGGAAAGCCATCAATCCATTTTTGGACGACATTGTCGGCTTTGTGAAACCTGGAGTACCTACCTACCTACCATTCTGTTTGGTACTTTTTATGTAGAAATTCTGCTCAGATTGGATCCCAGGACGTTTCATCCCTGTCTCGCTAATTCCACTATGTACTCTACATCTATGTAGTTTTAGAGAAGCTGTAATATCCATAATTTCACTAGGTATCTCCCGTGGGAATTGTGGTTTTCCCAATGTGTCATTGGTAACCCTAAATCGAACTAAGATTTTCGTCAAAATTTGCCTAGTTTTCTATAGAACTTTACGCGTGTAATAATAGGTATTAATTGTGACATGGTTATTTGCCTACAAAATATTGACCTTATAAGGAATGCAAAATGCACAGAACTAAACAAATTCAGGCGTGTCATATTGCCGTATCGATATCAGATAACGGTGTCGATGAGTCAGGGCTCCTACTCCGAAAACCAAAACGATACAATCGGTTGTTTATCGCTTAGCTACTAATTTACAGTAGTGCGCTTGAACAGAGTATGTAATTCATGATCAACAAAGAAGAAAAAAAGATTTAGTAGTACAATCATATAACTAAGTAACTACTTAATTGCGTGTTTTTGCTAGCCGTACACGTTGCAAACACTTGACACAAAGGAACATTTTAGTTTTGGAAAGAATAAAGGTTGCGAACACTACTCAATGGCACGTTTTAGAAAGATCAATTATTCAATCACTGATTTCTGGAATCTTGATAAAAGTTCGTGCCTACGTCTATTCTATCTACAGAACTGTTATAAAAATACCATGAAACATCAAGATGTGCCAGCTCTAGATATGTTTGTGAAAACTAATAGTTGCAACTGATTGTTTGGTCTTCGGGGACTCTGTGACTCAGGTTGTCGACGCCCCGTCTTATGTAAGCAATTGACTCATAATAAGTTTTTTTCTTTGAGAATTAGCGCGCACGAAGGGTTCCATGCCATTATCTATGAATGGCAAAAAAATAAAGTTTGTTGTATGGGTGATAGAGAGCCCTCTTGAATATTAATTTGATTCTGTTATTGCAGTATTTATTGTTATAGCGGCGAAATTTTCAGGTTCATGAGATACCTGTTGCAGACGGACGGAAAGTGAGGTTAGAGAAGGTGAGGACAGTTATGGTTAAACTTTTTCAGTCCGTAGCATTATTGTGGTTTTCGTAATTTACCACCATGGCGACCATTACGTATCCTCTACTATTACTTTGAGGCGGGAGTGGTCCAGTAGTTAGTAGCCAGCTATGGTAGAAATATCTCAGGTTCGATTTATTCTCATTATACCACATGAATTTGCATACTAATCTGACTCAGTTTTCATAGAGCAAGTGCAATTTTTTCACTGGAAGCAAGTGCCACCTGCTGTATAAGGTAAAAAATATTGTATATGGTGCATTTGTTTCTTTCATTTGTACTCACCCCAAAAATATTATTTTCTCTGCATCGTCTATTGGTTGACAGGTCTCTACCAGTCAACCAATAGACGAGAAAAACTGGTAGAAAAATTAGACTTTGATATGCTTTTTATTATGTTTTTGTAATAATTACCATTTTTTGGTAAAAAAATCAGTTAAACAGTTTTATTGTAAACAGACATAGTAATGTTGCAGATAAGTGTACTAAAAGCTAAAAATAACGATCCATTTATAATCCGCCATTTTGTGGCGGCGACTATTTTAAATTTTATATTTGTATTAGTGCACAGTATTTTACTCGTCACGCCCTTTCATTTGATACCCATATTGATAGGATTGAAAAAAAAAATGGTTATCCGTCATTTTGTAGCGGCGGCCATCTTGAATTTATATTAACATTGCATATACATAATTGTATTGTCACCAGAACAAAAGGCGTATACCAAATATCAGATGAATCGGTTGACAGGAAGAGGGTGAAATTTCAATTCTTTTCTTTTCTTGAGTCAAATTTAGTACTTACTGTACTAAATTTGACTCAAGAAAAGAAAAGAATAGAACAATCGAGCTCAGCTAAATAAAACCGTTAATAAAAAACCGTTTATAATAAAACCGTATATAAAAACATTGTGAAGATCTGAACACTTTCCTTGATAGTTTCCTAGGGTGTATGCATTTACTGCCATTGGATGGCGGTATTCGTAAAACAGATGCCATTAGACGACTAATAAAATGATACCAGTCTTAACACACTCTACAAGAAAGAATACTCTAATTTTAAAGCATATGTGATAAGGGGTTTTAGATATTATTTATTATCAAATGGTTCACTTTGATGCAGTATAAATATAAATAGAGCACATTCCTCGCTTGATATTTATAAGAATATGGGTTTATAAATATAGGCCAAGTAATTTCATTCGTTAAGCTTCTATTCTGTAATATACGTGAGTCGCATCCCCGTTCCATATAATCTTACTGACTTGTCAAGGGGAAGATATATAGGTAGATAGATACCTATACATATATAAAACAGGTTGTTCTTCGACTCGAAATAAATTCTAGAGGAATTTTGATGAAATTTGGCAAATCAGTGGGACTTAGGCCAAGTTTTATAATGTGAGTATTTCGTACTTTTTATTTCGAAATTTTGAAGAGCTGCAGAGTGGGCTGTAGGTTGTATCGTTGATGTAGCTCCCGAAAGTAGATGGCAAACTTTGTGCGAAAGTCGCATTATTAATAACTTAAAATAAAAATAATTTGGTATTAAATACAATCTTTATTCACAGCCTGAATAATTGTGGCAGCTATGATTTAAATAAATGCACTGTTTCAATTAAAACTAGATTAACTTATCGCAGAAATCTAAATAAGGCTTAATGATTACGATTTTTGACATTTTATTATTCCAGATTACTTATCGTATCTAAGTTCCTTTTCATTATACATTTTTTACGCGGTATTCCACTAGTATTCTTTGTCTAATATCTATTTAATTACACTTAACAATAAGAAAGAGAAAGCAATAATTGTGGCAATCCCTTGAATAAATTAGACACTAAACTAGGCATACACGAGTATTAAGTAGTTGTATTTTTTATAATAGGTACACAAATTGTCTTAAAACTATACTACTAGGTACCTATAGGTAGAACGATGTTTCACAAGAAACCACAACCACAACACATTCATATTCATGTTCAGTCAAATTAACAACAGAAACTACGCGTAACAAATTTCAGAAACTTTACCAGGTACTAATAGGAAAAAGAACATTATTCTAAGAAATATAAAACAATTTTTATTGTAAGGAATTGAAATGGCGACATTTTTGTTGGTCTTAAATAAAATTAAATAATTAGTGAATACAAGATATAAAAGAGCATTCTTATTATTATCTTTGACTGATTTCTCCGTTACACAAAATAAAATTTTTTGCTATGAGATGATATTTTATAGAAACAAAATTTTTCATTGTGGACTTGGCGAATATTTTGTGGACTGTGTAAAGCTCTCAACATTTCCATTAACAAAATAGGACTTTACGGTGGTAGGTATTTCACTCATCAAATTCTTTGTTCAATATATGTTTCATTTTATGTAGCATTATAAAAGAGATAACAATACCTAATATTGGACATAGAATTTGATACGTCGGCCGTAAATTTTTATCAATTGACCCATTTATATCAGAATCTTCAAGTTAACCGACGACTGGAGAGTAATACCTTCTATAGTTCGTGTAAGGGTTTTCTGGATTGAAATAGTACGAAAGCGCGTCTTGCGCCGGGTAGTAATTTAAGTTGAAACTTCTGTATATTTCTGGAGGAGGTAGTATGGGAGGCGGGACACCTGAAACGTTCAACCAAAATCGTAAAATTCGACGATCTAGGTGATAAAGTGTAATTTTGAATGTCCTCATATTGCCCGAGTTTTGCCCATGTTGTAGGTAGGTATGTAGGTGATAAAAGTCCAATAGAATCATATCAAATCGCAAATTATCACCTGGGCAAAAGTAAACAAATTTATATACTATTATTAAAAGGAGGTATGCGGTTTGTGAGTTCGTATGTTTGAGGCGGGCAATCTCCGAAACTACCAAACTGATTTCAAAAATTCTTTTACCATTAGAAAGGTACATTATCTAAGATCGCTATAGGTTATATTTTATCATTTTAGGAAAATAAATACCTGATGGTATACTTGGTGGCAGCGCTACTGTGGGCACGAAGTTTTCTGGTGGCAACAAAACGGCAGGAATCGGTCCTTCGATTCCTGAGGGGACATCCAAATCCTTCTCCGAATCTACAACGTGAAAACTAGACAATTTTGGATTGTCTTGTTCAGTTTCTGATGCAATTTTTTCTCTTTCCTTTTCATCGTCCCTTTCTTCTATTACATGTTTATGTTTATTAACAGATACGATGTTATTCTCAACATTAGCTTGTGCTACGTTTGATGGAATTTCGTAGATACGTTTCTTATCTTGACTATTAATTATGTGTACACCATCTAAATTGTTTATTTTATATGACTTATCAACTTGAAGTTCACTGCCTTCTGTGTTTTGCATAACGGAATTATAATCTTCGAATATATCTACGGTGGATCCTGTTTGATTTGTGTCAGGTTTATCAGTTGCAATGTAAACGCCTGCTATTGTTGTTTTGTTATCGTCGTCTTGAGTTAAATTATCAGCATACAAAGGATCATCTAGTGGTATGCCTTCAGGGATGTCTTCGAAGGAATATTCATTCATAATGACTAATTCGTCACTGTCTTCTAAAGACTTTGATTTGGCGTAAAGGTTATCAGATCGGACATACTCGTTAGTGTCGCCAGTAATCCTTGGTAGACATTCTTCTGGTATTGTGTACATCTGTAACAGAACATAGTATAACTTTTGTCATTTCTAATACCAAATGGAAAAGCTGATTTTATATCCGGTTAGCTTTTAGTTGGATGGAAGTATGGAGGAAAGCATATGAAAATCATAATTCTACAAGCTAGAAAATCCGCTATTTACAAATAATAAATCCGATTGTAAACTGTACGGGCAAAATGAAACGGATATCATAAATTGAGTTTCGTGGGAGTAAATCATGTCCAATTTAAAATTGAAACGTCTGAGACTGTGGGGTGTAATAATTTGGAATGGATCAGTCGTCTGCAAAAGTCCAAACTAGATTTTTTTTCTAGATATTAAGTTTCAAAAGTATGTAAGTAAGTATAACCTTATACCTATATATATGTAATTATATATGTATTCATTTATTTATTCATTCTTCATAACTTATTTTGAAGCGTTAAAAAAATAGAAGATAAGTCTCACCTGCGTATCATTAATTGTTGGCTCATAATAGTCTATGATTTTGGCGTAAGCTGGCTTGGTTTTGGCCTTGGGCCCCATGGCGTGTATGGGGTAGCACCGATGGCCGCCGTGGCCCAGGGAGTCGCTGCCGTCGCGGGTGCCCAGGTATAAGGTCACTCGCCCGCTGTTGGGGGATAGTTCTATGCGGCGGAGTACTGCCAATTAAAAATACAGGGTTACTGGTCTTCTTCTTATTTAAGAGCTATGCTCTTGTCGGTGGAGTATACGCCACGCCTCTCTATCCTCGGCTTTGCTTTTAAGGTCTCGATACGACACAACGCCTTCTTTCTCTTTCAGTTGGCTTGCATAACTTTTCCTCGGTCTCCCTGGACCTCTTCTTTCTTTCAACTTTAGGGTTACTGGTATCAAACGCAAAACCTCCTAAAGACTATATACTACTTGGGTACATTAAGCAATTTTTATTCAACGACTTCGTGATTCGTAGTTTTTTTTCATATAAAACAATCTAATTTGCGATTCTACACATCTTAACTCTATGAAATAGCCAAGCAACACGAGACAGTACAGTAGTGTTGTGTAGCGGAATCGAACATAGGGTTAACGTTTTATAGAAACTACATTAAAACTAAAAAAGGAAAATGTTTGTATTTATTACGTTTAGACAACGTCGTAAAACAAAAAAATGCTAGTCTCTATGTATCTTATACGCCTTTGGAAGGTTATGCGTTAGATACCAGTACCTAACCCTGTATATAAGTGTAAATTAAACCTTATTGATATAGTATGATGACTGTAATACAAAATGCGTACTATTAAAAGTAATTACGTGTAGAAGTTATACTGTAAGGAGACCTCGTGTTTGTTTATTTTACGTCAAAACGGAGCATTGAATTGTAGTGATTTTAGTGGTCAGGGGGCTTACCATCGTCTCTTAACGCGATCCACTTTACGACCTAAACTGAACTGCCTTGTAAATTCGTACCATCAACTTAATTTATTGTATGAATGCGATTCATTTTAGGTTCCTAAATTAAACTGAGTTGCATTGGAAACGTTCTGTAAAAGTTGAACTGGTTTTATTATGCACCGAGCTGTCCTATAACTCTTTGGGTCTGAAATCATGTCTATCAACAACGGTGCTCATTCCTATACTACATTAGCATGTTTCCTAGATCATATACTTACATTCATTGGTCTGTTGCAACATGGAGTATAGCATAGCAGCGTCGACGGAGTACCCTCCTGGAAGCGACACTTCCAACAGCGCCATCCCGGGGAACGCGCCCAGCCACACCACGCACGTCTGTGGATGGCAGCTTGTTAGGTCGTCGTATGGTTAAATACTTCTATGTGCTCTTCATAGATGGCGCTTTGATAAATTTGGATACGGAGTAATGGAGCCGCGCCCTTAGGTTAATTCTTATTTTCAAAAAACATTACTTCCATGTTTTGAACGCTTATATATTAGGAAAGCATGTCTGCCTGTCTGTCTGTCACGTTTTTGCGGCTAAACCGTTGGGCTGATTTTGATGAAATTTGGAATTATTATTTATAGTTATTTCTATATGTGACCCGAGTAGTAAATTTGTAATTCATTCTTGGTTTTAATTTTTCCTGTAATATAACCTTGCGTTTTAGTGTTTCGCTTGGGCGAACTATTAGCGGATAGTGTATTTCTAGCGAAAACAGATACTACTTAAATAAACAAGGACAATCATGAATACTGACCTCAATAACAGCTGCGCAGAAGCAAGCGGTGTTGTTGGTATCACAGGAGAATTGTCCGTCAGTGTGGACGGTGACCTGCACGGACAGTTGTTTGTCGCTATCGTCGTCTGAAGACAGCGTGGCGTAGGAGCGGGTGGCTTGGACCAAAGCGCAGCCTGACCCTGGGATATGTTATAGATTAGCATCTGTTTTTTTTTGTCTGTTGTTTTCCAATGCAAATTCAAATTCAAGATTCAAATCATTTATTCAGAAATTAGACCTTCACAGGCACTTTTTCTCGTCAATTTTTATATTTATAGTTATTTCTCACAAGCTACAAACTACTTTTTTTTATTCTCTCGTTTTCATAAATGCATGAAATAAATGTTCCAGTGCGTAAAAGCACAAAAATTGGCTATAAACACTCAAAACCTTTACCTTTGACGTCAACATGAAGCCGATCCGAGACTTCCAACTTGGCGACTTCGGGCACCTTGACCCCCGGGGTCAGAGTGACCCGCTGTGTACTGTGACCGCTCCGAGCGGTCACTGTCAGATTGGCTGACGGCAGAGGTTGGATGGACATCCAAGTTGTTAGCGCTTCTAGGGCTACTAACGTATCCTGGAAAAGAGTTTTAAATGTGTTTTTTGAAGCTGTGTTTGTACAGTTGTTTTGTCTGGTTGCTCCATAACCTCCTGTGCAGGTCGTACGAGGCGACTGAGACACTGGACATATAAACTGGGCAGCTCATAAGCATCAATAGTATGGCCAATTGAAAATCCGGATCTTCATTACACCTCCATAATTATAGCGTTACTTACAGCCTCGAATGTAACAGGACACGCGATCATTACTTTTTTCTTTTTAAAACTAATTAATATACCTATATAATCTAGTTTAATAGCCGTTAATGAATAATTTGTATCATCCATACATGTTATAAATTCATTCTAAATATTACAAAGAACGTTCGCGTCACGTTCGAGAGAGAGAGAGAGAGAGAGGAACCCACCTGAGTGGCAATGAAGCCGCCAGCCGGGTTGGCCCGCGTGGCCAGCCAGCGCAGCGCGCCGCGCGCCTCGCCCGCGCACTGCGCCGGACACCGCGACAGGGCTAGCAGCGCGTAGCCTGTTGCTTCCACTGACGTGGACAAGCTACCTACGATAAAAGATTTACTCTTTATAGGTTACTTTACGTCTACAGACGTAACAATTAAACTTCTTTTGCGTCTCGTTTAGTGTCTGTGAAAGGGTTAAACAATTAATTAAGGCACTTTGAGCCGTTCGTCCCGGTAACCAGGCTATCCGCAATGGACCCGTGTAAGTGGGTCATGGCCTCGTGGTGAGTTATGGCCTATACTCCTTATCCATCTATAAGGAAGGCCTGTGCCCCAGCTGTCGACGTTTAAATTGCTGATGACGATGGCGAATTAATCCCTATAAATCGAAGGCTGGAAGCTCATTTCACAAAAGAATTAAAATTGATATTTTTTCACGACATAGTAGATACAATTTTTCTAGGATGCTTTAAAAATTTTCGAAAGAGATTAAGAGTTACTATGCTTTAGTAATAAAATGACCTAATAAAACCCAATATAATACATGTAGATGCGGTAAATTCTCACTTGTCTCCCACCAAACAAAGTCCCCACTCCGCTTGGCGATCTTCAAGAGGGCCGCCAGTACCCTCACTTCCTCATCGTCTTCCAAACCAGCTGCCTTTCTGTTCTCCAAGTAGCCAGCTTCGTTGGTCTTCCTCAGGTCATCTTCGTATCTTGAAATAACAACTAGATAAGTAACGAGTTTGTGTTCTTTGATAGTATAGGTAATATGACCACCAAAATCGTAAAGACTTGATGACAATTCGCTTTAATAAATTAGGTACCTACTTAGTGATGCTTGATTCATTAATATTGATCCCGTCTAACTTAATCGAACCAATAAAACTATACTATAATGATGATATTCTGATGATCAAGAAGGGAAAAATTATGTTGGGTAATTACCGAACACCGACTGAAAGCTACTTATTATGATTATTCTCAGCCTCATAAAGGCGTCTATGCCATCATACACCTTTGGAGTCTAAAAGTAGCTTCGCTCAAAGGCATGGTGATTTTATCCAGCATCTTAAATCTTAAGTGAGAGTATTCTGCTAAAAGATCCTGTCAAAAAATAGAATTTTCTCCTTTCCTTATCCTCATAAAAGTATATCCCAATCAGTATATTGCCAGAGCGTACCTAAACCATGACTGGTCTTCTTCTTCATCTTAGTCATCATTAGCGTCATAAATCGGAGACAAAGAGAGTGTTATAACTATGAATCTCAGACATAATACCTTGGTCTTCTCAGTCAGGATCTTATGCTAAACGAACCTCTTAAATTAGAAGAAAAATCAAGTAATCCTACCGTCTCAGCCTCATAAAAGTGTATGCCAACAACGTCTGAGCGTAAACCCTAGCTGGCGACTTGGTCTTCATCAGTGGCATCGCTCGGAGACACGAGAGGGTGTTGGCCACCACTCTCGGGGACAGCTGATTGGAGCTCTCCATGAGGGCCGTGATGACGTACGCTGTGAGGGCTATGCTTGCGATTTCACCGTCTTCATTGAGACCACCCTTTGGGAAAGTGTTTTAAAAATGTAAATTACTTGAGAAATTATATAAACGGTCTAATAAAATCTTTGTAACATAAATTAATCGAACCTAAATTTAATGAAGTTATATTGTATTATTATTGTAATCTTTAGTAGTTAGTACTTAACTTCAGAATTAATTACCATTATATTCTATGGCATTTTATTGATGATATCAACGACGTTAAGAAATAAAAGTATGTAAAAAGACTGAAGAAACTAGAAAGGACTAGAAGAATTGGAATAGAGAATCCCAGTTTTGGAGGCGAACATATAATTATGGAGAGACTAAAAGGAGGAAAAAAGAGAAAAGAGTCGTATTTATTTCGCAGTCGTTAGATTTCGAATTTGTTGTCAATCTGGTTGATAAATCATTCAACAATGAAAATATTCACGATGGTACTGTCTATTCACCTTCAGTTCTCTATGGAAGACCTGACCCTCGTTCCTGAAGCAGCCATTTTCCATCTGCTGACGGAGAAGCCATTGTTCTGCTTTATCCAGAGCCGGTGGCGATGGTAATCCTGGCGATAGGATCTGAAGCAAAGGAATTATTTTAAGTCGCAAAATGATAAACGCTACTCGTACCTATCTCTCCTGTCTGACTAACTGAAGCGAGCTACTGAAAGAGATCATCTATTATCTATTTTTCATTCTCAATGCAACTATATTTTGTTTGGGTCACTGGGATTTTTTTCTCAATCAATAGACCTATATAGGTACTGTAGGAGCGTATACATGCATCCATACGTTGATTGGTGGCGATTGGATCCCAGCACCGCGCTGGGAACCGAGCGATGCCGAAGAAACCCGAGGTCGACGAAACGTCAAGATTCACCTACGTATCCTGAGCAATGTACTCTTGTCTTAATAATTATTCTATATCTTCTAAATAGTCATTTTATTTGAAGAATCTACACCAGAACCTATCTGTGAAATTACAATACTACAGGTACCTAATAAGATAGCTACATCTGTTTTATTTTGAAATAAAAAAATATTTATCTGTAGTCAAAGTTGACAATATCCAGTTAAACATGGTCTTTAAAGTTCTGAAACTCTTGGCTTCGTTTAAGTGAGGCTAGGTTCTATATTAATATTAGAATATAATACTGTATCTTTCAAAAAGGACAATTTTGGAAAACGTTGGATGCCACAATTCTCAAAAATCATACAAGATGTAAAACTTGGGGATTTGATTCTCCTATCGCAAGCCTACCTTATGTGCTTTCCTTAGATATTTGAGCGAGAAAGCCGTGAGCCAGGTAGAGGGCGTCGCATCGGTCGCACCGAACGCACTGAACCCACCTTGAGGGTGCACATATTGTAGTTGACGAGTGAAACCTGCAAGTTGATGAGAACTTCTTAGAAGACCCACATTTGTTAATTGACGTCTTTGAAGAAAAGGCTGCAGTGAAGATTTATGCGTTGCGTCTTCACCTACGCTTTTGATGTCGGTAGTAGACTTAGGGTGAGTTGCACTATCGAATTCGACGTTGATTTTAACCGGCGCGCCGCTGACGTTTAGTCAAAATGGCTTGGTTCTTTGTATTTTTCGCCGTCAAATTTGACGCAACCCACCCATTTAGGTAATGTTTTGACGTCAATAAGAGATGTATATTAATCGAAGTTAAAACTTAGGATTTGAGAACTGGCCTCTAGCGACGTGAGCCCTCGCCGTGGCGGCGGCGGGCGACAGCACGGACAGCTGCGACAGAGCCAGCAGGTTGGTGGCCAGGCGAGCCATGTTCTGCTCACCACAACCTCGCGGCAATAGCACCAGGGAATCTGCATCCTACGGCAGAAATAACAAAATTGAAATAATCTACTTGTTAGCTTCTTGACCTACTAAACGAGGGAGCATCAGAGCCTTCTGGATATGGTGCGTCAGTTGCTCCCAATTCACGCAGATCAGCCTCCACAGTGTCGCTCCAGGGTAAATTACGCAAGCGTAGTGAACTCCGCCGCAAGCTCTCATTAGTGTTTATTAAATTGTGCCCTACACAAATAATTAATTATCCTATTTTATAAATAAGTAAAGTATTGGTAACCACAATGTTACTTTTATAAATGTGTAATTTGAAAAAAAATCTTTATTAAAAAAAATGTTGAACACGAAAGAAACGCTACACGCCGCATTCAAACGCTTGTGAAATTCACCCTTCAGCGGTATTTTGGGTCGGAATCTCTTCAGAATCTCTTCAGTGACAGACTGATGGACTTAATTCTCATAAAAAAGCTACAGTCCATTCCTTACTCGATCATTTTTGTCATGCTGTGTCACAGTGTTGTGTGTACAGCACCTGTACCTACACTTCCTAATGTGAACAAAACAGTAATAAAGTCATTCACCGCTAACAAAGGTCCTGCGATGTCGCCCACTGCCCACATCGTCAGCATCTCGGTGCCGGGAACCGCGTCCACTGCCGGCCAACTCCAAGATATCTGGGAACTGTTGGATTCTACGCTTCCTGAAATAAGAGATTTGATGTTATATAAATACTAATCACTTTCTCATCCTTGTGTTCCCAGTTGCATCAAGGAATAGTCCTAATGGGAACACAAGGACGAGAAAGATGCCACAAAGACTGTACAAAATAAACCTTATAATTTTGAAGATTCCACTGTGATTTTACAACCGGACACTTGCTTAACCTCAATCCTCTTTGGGAATGCTGTTGTCTACCAATTTCCAAGGCTATGTGTCCCTCGTGCGACATTTCTCTCACTTGTCTCAGCGTTCTCCCGATTCCTTTCTTAGTCGTAAAAAAGACTTCCTCAGCCGGAAAGTCGGTGCCTAAAGACCAATTTTCTACTTTTTCGTCTCCCCTTCGCCCAGTTGTCGACTTCCATAGTTATCAGAGCATTGACATTCATATCATCCTTGATGACATCAAGCCAGAGCACATCTTAGGTTTGCCCCTTCTGCCAGGGCCAGGCGGAAACCGCATATCCAACCATTGGTTCCTACGTAAATTGCCGGTCGGTTTGTTTGACAACACACGCCCCACTTGTAAATATGACTAAGCTACCTTCAGCACAGAGCAACGCAGACTGATGGTCGTATACCGGAACCCCTTCAGGATCTACAGTTATGCGGATGATCACCTCGTCACTGGAAAAGATGAAAAATATGGAATATGGAAAGTGGTGAAACCTCAAGATTACCTACCTACTTAAGACTCTACAAACAGCATATTATCTGGCTACTAAACGAGGGAGCACCAGAGCCTTCTGGATATGGTGCGCCAGTTGGTCCCAATTCCCACCCGATCAGCCTCCACAGTATTATGCCGTTCGACTGGGCCGAAATCTATCAATTTTCTTTTTTTTACAACTTAGGATTCTTCTGTAAATGGTGCAACAAAGAGTTTATCTATTAACCTGAGGCCAGTGTTGGTGGTGTTCCCGCAGTTGGCGTCGCGCACGGCGCGCGCGCGCACGCTGAGGCGCGCGGCGCCCGCGAGCCGCGCGCGCACGCGCACGGGCCGCGCGCACGACGCGCGCGCTCCCACGCACGCCGTCTCCACGTACGAGACAGGACCTTCTAGGTGCGGGTCTGTGAGGATCTGAATTTGTACCTGTTAAGGGATGTTTGTATATAGTCAGATCGTTTATTGATTGTGAGAATGCGCAGATCAACGTAGGAATGTATTGTTATACGATATTATCGATAATTTCCTACCAAAATGGCTAGAGTTCGCTATAGAAAGAGACGAATGGAAGAAAAAGGAGGAAGCAGGAGAAAATAATAGTAACATACACTTAGAGGTTCATAAAGGTAATTGAAGAGCCGGTACTTGACGATGGTGGAGTCTCCTCGCCGGAGCCGCCGCGGGCTGTCCGCGTGGATGAAGAACTCGCGGAACACCTGAAAATAACAATTATAGTGAACTGGAGCTTTGGAGCAGTTATTTTTCCGGGATGAAAGTTATCCTATGTCTTTCTCTGTAGGTACGAACTAATTAAAAAATTACGTGTATGGAAAACAGAGAGGTAACAACAAACAAACTTAATTTCGCATTTATAATGTTAGTTGGGATTTGCACTTTTTAAATTTGCCCATTCTGGCCAGGGCGGGAACAGCATGACCAGGTATTCGTTTCCTAAGTAATATGTCGATTTGATCAGTACAAAGACAAAGAAAACTGCAGAATAGCTAGCGTATCTAATCCTGAGCGTAACCTTAAATACAAAGCGGCAGATTGGGCCCGTAACTGGGCACAAGGTGAGGGACAAAAGATAGCACTCGGTCCCATTTCCTCTCGTGAATTTCCAATAAGCATTTATTTTTCTTGCATTGACGTAACGTAAGGTATGGAGCAGTGTTCACCTGTAATGTAGCGGGGGCGGATACAGCCAACCCAGTCTTGGTGACACATACAGCATTAGCTTCAAACTTGCTGATAGAGTCCGGTGCGCGTGCGCTGTGGATTGCCGTGCTGTTGGCGGCCACGTCTATCAGCCGCCAGAGCCACGCCTGAAATGTGGAGACGAATGTTCACTTCGTCTTGCTCTGAATTTATAAAAATCTGTGAATGCACGCGGTGTGCTGTAACGTTACTTTATTCTTCTGTGACGTTGTCAGTCTGTTTATGTTTTAAGTATATTTTCTGTATTGTGTCTTTTATCTAAGTAAATAATTCCAAAATTTAAACATTTCTAACAAGAGGTACCAACCTCAGAAAAGTCACTCCTAGGTACAGTGACTTCACTGTCAAACATGGCAGCAGGCGCTGGTTCGCATCTCGTTGGAATTTCCTCTCCCCCCACCAGCCTCACCCCGGCCGCCGCCAGCCAACGAGCTGTGAGTTCAATACTGCTGCTCGCAAGGCCTTGAGAATCTGATACTGGAATGCAGAAGAAAATATCATCTATGAAGCGCCCGCGTGAAGCCATACATAAGGATCAATCTTCCTTATGGATGGATAAGGCCTTCCTTATCCATCTATAAGGAAGATTAGTTTCCCATTTGTTTGCTGTGTATAAATAAATAAAGAAGACCGCTTCTGGAGAATCAGACTAGGAACTCTGATTTGGGCTGCCTCAAGGCAAGAATTACAACGATTTCCTCCACTTGATTCTCCGTTAACATATAACTCAGTACCGTTCTATTTACGATGTACTCCATGGTCATAAATTTTAATTTCACGGTCAAGGTGAGTATCTTGGGCGGTAGTTGCAGATATACTACCTAATAATTAGTATAAAAAAGTAGAATGTAAAGGGTTGATAAAAAAGCACAAGACTGATTCGATGTAACCAAGCTGCTCATGGAACGCCTCTAAGGTTTGTCCTAGACTACAACAATCTAAAAATATGGATATACAAAGTTTTTGCCTACTTAGTGGTGTATTGAAAAATCTTACCAAAGAAACACTGTCCCGCTGCATCATACTCAGTCAAGTTTCTGTTAGTCTCCAGCAGTCTCTTCAACGCTGCCAACAGAGTACTGGCCATGGTCGGCGATTGAGGAATTTTTGCCGCTATGTCTATGGCCGCTAAGGCGCAAAGTGCCCTGGTGTCTGTTTTGATTCGGAAACGGGCTAAGGAGCCGGGAGCTACTTGGCGAGACAGCCAGACTGTTTCCACCTTGAAAAATATGATAAAAACAGTTTAAAAGCAGTCAAACTTGTATGCTATTTATTTTTCATGAACCTTTTAGTTATTATTTCGTAATCAAATCAAATATCTTTATCTCGCAAGTCGAAAAAAAAGGCACGGCCGTACCATCCTATTGTCCTTAGTATCCTAAGTATTCCTTCTATACCTGTGTACTACCATAGATTAGACAATACTTCCAGTAGTACTACAACCTATCCTTCGTGAAAAGGATGGTACGGCCGTGCCTTTACAAACATTGAATATTGAACACGTATAGTATTGTGTCACTGTGACTTGTTTGTAGATAATTAAAATTATAAATGGATCATTTTTTAAAATTAGAATATTATAATTAAACACAAAAGAAAAAGTAAATATTAGTCTGTGATCCTAAATAATTACGACTAATTATTTAGGATCACAGACTAATGTATGCGTAAATATTGCTTTTTTACGACTAAAAAACAATATTTATGCATACATAGTGGTCGCAACCAGCAACTTTTCTTTATGAATAAACTTACTATATGGAATCAACCTCTCTCCGTCTCTCAAATATACAAAATTGATGTAATTTGGCATTTAAAAATATGGTCTGTATAATTGCTAGTACATGCAAATATTAAAACATACCAACCTTATGGGCAAAGCACTCTTCCATCTCGAAATGTTTGCTCGTGCTGACCAACTCATCGCCGTAATAGAAATACGCGATCAAATGACTGTCAGGACACATCTGATGGGTCACTTTTATCGGCAACATGACTCTTAGCAAATGTCGGTCAAGGAGTGCATCTGATGTATTGTTGTCGTTAACTTCAAGAGCAGTGTGTACAGTGTTAAGGTCTGGATTGTTGGAGCAGTGACCATTTCTAGAAGCGACTTGGTAGTGATCGCCGGCGTTAGGAATAGCGCATTGGGTTGTGGCACCCCATCTGTATATTATCCCACCTCTGGTTATCACCTGTGAATTGAATGTTTTTGAAAGTCCGTCTCTTGCTTCGTAAAAGGGTTATATTATTGTGATAAAACTTGCAGAGTAGATGATGAATATTGCTTGCATCATTTCACATTATGAATAAAAACAGTATATGAGTTGCTTTGGGAAAAAGAAAATGTACTCACACGTTTTTACTTTTTATGTGCTAGTAGTTTATTCAAGCGGTGGTAGTGGCAATGGTTAAGACGCCTGCGGATCGAAAGGTCCCAGGTTCGAATTCTACTCGTGCCAAAGGAGTTTGTATAGAAATCTGACGGAAAACATCGCGAGGAAACCTGCACTCTGGGTGGCAAACTAATCCATTAATAGTGCCAAGAAAGTCGTTGTGTGTTTCATTCCACGTAATGGCCACGACCCTCAGCCATGAGGAATACGACTATGAAGAAGTTCATTCAAATTCTCAGAAAAGCAGTTATGCAGCACTCTACTCTAATCTGTACTACTATCTTTGTAAATTTTATGAATATAAATTTAATTTATTGCAAACAGAACTTGTATTGCGGTATCAAATCAGAACCAAGATACGATGTTAGAAACATTACCACAAAATGCACGGTGATTGGTCTAGAAGCATTTTTCATAGATAAATATAGAGGAACGAATGTCCTATCTGACTGTTTGTCAGCTCGCAGCGGGCCCAGGGCGGCGTGCACGGAGCTCCCGCGCTGCGAGGGGAGCAGCAGGGGGGGCGCCGATATCGTGCTGTCATTGTGGAGAGTTGCCTGGAAGACAATTGATGTTATTTGCCTCAGGAATTAGCTCAGTAACTATAATTTTCATTGCGTGCTCTTGACATAGGAAAACAGAAGTTGAAGAAAGTTGCACAACTGTCTAAACTCATCATTTACCCTAATATCGCAGAACTATCATCTGACTCGTGTCACGCCCTTCTCGTCAATGTTAATATCGTAGCAAGTGTGAGCCGATGAAAATGAAAATACAGATCACATCTTTCTACCACACCAAGAGTTGAAGGAATATGAACTTGACACGGACGTCGGTATCCATGGTTGTCAGACCATTGGCGAATATTGAAGGACACATTTAGTAATTTATTAGAGGTCTTTCATGGAAATTCTGAAATAGTGTCACGTTGCTAGCCCAAAACCAAGAAGAATATCCAGTTTGTAAATTCTCGATTTACTTTTAATCTGTTTGGGAGAAGAAGCAGCTTCCTATGTTTTTCTATCGATCCCAGACCAGCAAGGAAGATATTAGCTCACCTCAAATTTATAGTATGGAGCGCTATCATCAGCCGTATCGAACATGACTCTCCCTACGCCCTTCTCATCAGTTATAACATCGTTGCAAGTCTTAGACGAGGAAGAGTTTTCAGCTGGGTTGATGACGGGAATCCTGCACACGTGGATGAGCTCGTTTGATGCTGGTTTCTCGTCCCAGAGGGTTGCTTTGATCTGGACATTTTTCATAGATTATTTTGTGAAACTTTTTTTATTTTCAAAGAAATCTTAAAACAGTATTTGCTTCTAGATGATATCTAGATGTTACCGGAAGAATATAAGAGTTTACGTGAGTATAAGTACTCACTCAACTAAAAGACGTAAGATGAACGATTTCCACTCGTCATGACAACTGTATTGAAAATAATCCGATATACACAAGCAGGCATGTGGACCATCTGGCATTTCTTCTCAGCAGTGGTTGTTCTGAAATGCCGGTTGTTTGTGGTTTTTTGAGAAATAAAATTTCACGTCAAAACTGCTAATGAAGGTCTACCTTCTGAATAAACGATTTGACTTTGGAGATCACCAAAGCACTACTAAAGTAACATCATAATGTAACAGGTCTTCGTAAAAAATATGGTAAGTATAGAACTTTTAGAATGTCTGTCCCATGTTACCTTCAGCTTGTAAGGCAGTCCTGGAGCGATGACGGACCGGTGATTGGTGAGGAACTCCAGTGAGATGGCCTTGTCGATCACTTGCGACACCACGGTAGTGTTCTGCCAAGTTCCTGTGCCTTCTTCCTGTAACCAAAAAAGAAAATTGTATACAATGAAGTCGCTATTCCACGGAATAAAATTAGGATTTTATTGACACACGATTCTTAATTTGGGGGTAGTGGAACGGGATTCATTTTAAGGATACAATATAAGGAGTCCATAATGGTAATAAAAGGTAATTCCGAGAAACGAGAAGGCAGCCACATTGAGCCGGCAAGAATTATTCATCTTGACCTTCTTAACATTCGCAGCGTGTCTATTGTAGACAGTAGGAACCCTGAATCAGACTGCGATCCTGATCTCGCCATCCGCGCTGCTTCCACTGCTCTTATCCAGGTGTAATATGGAGTATTTTCACTTTTTCTCTCATCTTCGCGTGCTTCTGGTTGCATTCTCCCGAGGCTGTAACCCCGCAAACCCCGGGTAAATAGAAACGAAACCTTACTTTGAACATTCTGTTGTGATTTTACAAAAAGACGTATGCCATACGTCATCCTTCCATGGGAATGTTGCTGCCTATAATGAGCTGCTAAGGCTATATGTCCCTCAGTGTTTGCATGCCTTGTATCTAAATCTAATACTCTTTTACAGACTGACCTGGAACGAGAAGTCAGCGACGACCACATCAGGCGAGTTAAGGTCATCAAGCCCGATTCTCTTCGCCGCTGCTGCGTGTCTATGGCAGGCCCTGGGGGCCTTCAATCGGACCGCAGTCCTGATCCCGCCCCCTGCACTACTCCCCGCCCCGCGGATCCGGATCACTAGCATACCTTCAACTGCTTCCGTCCAGGGATATCTGGTGAAAGGGAATTTGGATAAATAAAATGTTTCCGGTATATATCAAAACGTAGGTGATTTGTATGTATTGGAGGCCTTCTGTATTTTTTTATAGTATAGTGGGCAAACGAGCATGCAGGTCACCTGATGGTAAGTAATCACCGTTGCCCAAGGACACCGGCAACCTTTAAAAACTATATACTTATTTAAATGAATTTGTTATACACACATGCTTGAAAGTAATAATGGGATAAAAAAATCTGGAATCGAGCGGTAATTGAACCCGCGCCCCAGTCTGTCCGGGACAGTGCTCTTGACCTACTATATACTTATTTTTCGCACAATAAATAAGGTTACTAAAACGACTCTTTTTAGAAGCATAAAAGTATGTTTCGGCCTTTAACCTATTTGTCAGGTTCGATTGTCGTTAGTCCACCATCCTCAAACCTGAAAACGGCTATTACCTGACACACACGGTCCACACGAGCCTGTCGCTGGTCTTCAACACTTTGGCCGCGTGACGGACGGACATTTGAAACGGCGGCAGCTCGTAGTTGCTCACGAGGAAGGCTGCAGCACCCTGGAATATAATTCTTATCCTTACATATTATAACACAAAGTCCTCTGTCGTGTCTTTTTATCTGTTCACGATCGCGATAAATTTAAAAACTATTTGCATGGATTTTCATCTGAGGTTTAGGGGTGTATAATTTATTATGTTTACCCGAGCGAAGCCGGGACGGGCCGCTAGTTAATAATAATATTTTAGCTGACGAATAATTACGCAAACTCATTATTCGCCCCGATATAGAGTGAAATTGAAAACCTACGCGTAATGAATACCTAATTAATGACAATATCAAAACAATTACGCAAAACGACACATCAGAATAGTTCACAGTTAAAGTAAGACAATAACATGATTGTGAGCTAGTTCTCCTATTATTGGTTTTAAGCACAACAATGGCTAGTAGGGTAGCGATCGAAGTACTGCGCCTTATTCACATTCAAAAATATTTATTCCAAGTAATGTAGTATGCAAGAGGTTACATGAACTCTACTGCTGAGTTCCAAAGCGCAGGTGAAGTAGAAGCGGCGCTACAAACTTCACCGCAGCCTTTTCTTGTAAGACTTCCTGTTGTGCTGTGTACACACAGACCATTTTGTGTATAGAAACAACAACAACTGGTCTGACAACTAGAAATGCCGACGACCGTGCGAAGATGAGACGAAAAAGTAGGATCCTGGCTCCAACGCTCAACGACTGAGAATAAACTCAGATGAGAGAGAGAGACAGAGTTGTGTACACAAACTTATAAATATATATTACAATGATTAAATAAATGAAAATGAACTTACTTGAGAGCCATCGCTGAGCCTAGCTCTAACAGTCCAGGTTCCCGTGGGCGCCAGCTCGTCGATCTCATGCTGGACCTGCGCGATGCCCATCCTAGTTGGCACATGGCTCCATTGCGCGGCTCTGGATCCGTCCCACGCGCCTCGAGGCCCTTCTAGCCAGATTTCATCGATCTGGAATACACATTAAATGTTTATTTACATGTAACATTTCACAAATGGGCGTTATGGACAAATACGAGTAGATAATTGTTCCGCAAGGAGCAAAGCATGTAAATATTATAAATATTTAACACAAGTGAACTTGTGATTGGCTGATTATATATTAATTATTATTATTATTAAATTTAAATTATTTTCTATAGTCTCTGTAAAACATATAAGTTTAAAACTTTTTCCAATAACACACATTTGAATGCGTTTTGCAAATAATGTTATGTCTTTTATTTATTTATGATTCTGATTCTGGTAATAGTTCTTTCTCTCTCTCTCTCTCTCTCTCTCTCATTTGTGCGATATCCTCAGCTGATATTCGTTGGGGCCAAAGATCCACTTTCCAACCGTCCATGTCCGTGAGTTAGCTGCTACAGTAGAGGACTGCCGCCTGCACTAATAAGGCCACGCTTAGCGTAAACCATGGTAATATTTTGACGTCAATAAGTGATGTATATCATCCTAAGTTTAATAAAGAATTTTGAATTTGAAACCGGCAAATTACGTAGGAAACAAATGTCGGGCGATGCCGTTTCCACACGAGCCTGACAGAATGGGCTAACCTATAAAAGCAAAAGCAAGTTATTGCAAAATTTGATTTATATAAGTACCTATTTAAAACCGAAATTGTAAACTTTCATATGAAGTTGATAGTCAAAAATGTACTTCTTGTTTAAAGGCTATTATGTAGATATTTTGATGGCACATTGAACAAGTAGAGAAAATGTTAATAAAACTGTTGTGCTTATAAATAAAGCTGTAGTTAATGCAGTCGACGTGAAAGTCTGTTAACTCATTACAAGAACAGTTATTGGATTTGCACAGTAATGACTCTATAGATGTAAATTGAATAATGTGTAGAAGTGTAACTCGTTCGAGCAATTTTCGTATTGTCCGCATTTTTATTTTTAACCCCGCACGCAAAAAGAGGGGTGTTTTAAATTTGAGCGCTAAGTTTGTCTGTCTGTGTACGTGGCACCGTAGCTCATCAACGGGTGAACCGGTTTGCATGCGATTTTCTTATTTTATACCTAATTTATTGCAGCGGTTTTTAGATACGTTTGATCAAAATCGGTTCAGCCGTTCAAAAGTTGTAGTGAAATGAATATTGTAATAGTAGTCGGGGTTTTTTTGTCTAAGAAATAAACTTGTATCACTATTTATTTCGATATCATATGAAATTGTTAATGAAAAACACTGGTCATTTACATCCGTGTGATTTTCTGATATTATTTTAAACGTTACTTTTCTTAATATCGACAATCACATTTAAATTTTTGACATTTTCGCGTATGTACAGTCAACATACCCAAATTAATTGCAAACTCGCCACTATTAATGCGCCATAGAGGCTCTTGCAGGGTAACTTGATGTGCTGTTGACTGTACGCGAACATATCTTATATTTTCAAAATACAAAAAAAAGTTTCGGTCGTTTAGTCCTTTGGGAACCACACGCCGTGTGTGTACAGAAGGCCACAAAACATACAAACACGTAGCACGTTCTTGACGTCCACCTGCTGCACCTGACGTCTCTTTTTTCCATATCGTGTACGCGTCATTTAAAATAAAGAGAGGACGTGTGGACGCAATAACGTGCTACGTGTTTTGTGTTTCATGGTAGTCCCTTGGTCAAAATGTTATTAATTATTATTTTCATTGATTCACAAGTGATTTTTCATTAATAACGGAACAATTTTGTGTTTTTTTTTTGTGAGACACTTTTCTGTGCTTTCGTCATTTTTGGGTATCGATGACAAGTGTTCCAATTAAACGAGTGACGAGTCCGTTTTATTTCGATCAAACCGTAATTTTAGTAATTCGAGAGGTGAAAGCAAAAGGGTACTCGTTGTATACAATTAGATTAAACAAAAACCTTTATTTTTAAACTTAGCGTTGAATGTATGTACTTGTGTAAATCCTAACTGTTCTACTAATATTATAAATGCGAAAGTTTGTGAGGATGTACGTATATATGTGTATGTATATTTGTTTCACGCACAATTTACTCAACCAATCTTCTTGAAATTTTGCATAGGTATATGATGTAGTTTGAAGTATGGGGAAGGACATAAGGTATCTTTCATCGCGGAAATATATCTGTTCCCGTGGAAAAATTACGTACTTACTTTACGGGAAATATACTTAATAAAATAATATCAAATATTTTGCTTTAAATTTGTGTTTAATTAGTTAAATTATGAAGGCGTGCCTAACACCGTTACAAATGTCCAATATGAATGAATCAACAGTAAAATATACAAGCTTATAATACCTACTTGCGAATAATGTCAACCACATGAGACTTGCTCGCATAATTGCATACATTTGTAATACTGACCCCGTTTCTGCGTGATCAAATGTGTCTGTTTGTATGTTTATAAATCTTTGGGACTTATATTACTAATGTGCACGCCGAAAATGGCTAAACATACGTGACTTATAAAGAAATAAAGTGTTTTTTTTTGCATTATATCTATTGTATTATTTATTACTAGCTTTTGCCCGCGGCTTCTCCTGCGTGTATTTCATAGCAGTAATTTTATCGCGTACTTTGTAAGACTGGTAAATATATATATTCAAATTCGCATTTTTTCTCATCTTTAGTTCAATTTCCCGTTTCCCGCTGTGTGTCTCGTCCCGCAAACTTGGCCAACTTGTCCGCTTCCTGCTATGTAATGTAGAATTGTAGATATCCCGTACCGTTTCCTACATATTATGTGCCATCATGTTTTTCGCAATGTGTCCCGTCCCGTTACCCACCACGTGTCTCCTTCCCATTTCCCGCTCCGACTCCCACTCCCGCTTTCTGCAACACGTGCCGTCCCATTTTCCATGACGTTTTACGTCCCGGTTTTTTATTAACCACAAACATAAATTAACCATTTTTTGTATTTACTATTACTGTTAATTACTATAAAAAGTAATAAGTAATTTCAACAATTTAGCTATCGCGGTTCATGAGATATAGCCTCGTGACAGACAGACATACAGACGTTGTCCGCGGTTTCGCCCGCATGATGTGTCTTTGCTCTGTCTACACCGTAAGAGATAAAGTCGTGTAAAATAGGTTTCTATATATAAAAAGTCTAGCAGGGTCAAATCACACGATCTTATTGGCCTTGGAGAATTGACCTCGAAGGGCCACCTCGTCTGCTGTAAAATGGACGACGTAATGCGCGCGACGTTTGCACTGACGACACCCAGGCTTTGATATAATCATAACAACCCCATTCCACCCTAATAGGGATGATGGTATTTCACTTCCGCCACGTTAGATTTCAAATACGTTGTGTTATTCGTAATCAGCGACCCGAAAAACCGTACAAACAATACCCATGTTGAAATTTGACTTTATTAGCCCCTGTTCCCCCATTTAGGGGTAAACTTTTGAAAAATTCGGAGATCCGTATTTACTCATTTATTGATAGAAGTAATCCTGTAAAGTTTCACCATACGAACTTTGAACCCCCCTTTCACCCCCTTAGAGAGTGAATTTTGAAAAATCCTTTCTTAATGCACCCCTAGGCCACATAAGGAACCAATGTGCCAAATTTGAAGTTTCTAGACCCAGCGGTTTAGGCTGTACGTTGATATGTCAGTCAGTCAGTAATTCAGTTTGTTCTTTTATATATTTAGATTGTGTCAATTGCACCATATGCTTATCATAATTATCTATCTAACCGAGAACACCCGGTTATGTTCGGTAAAATATTAACACGTTAGACAGTCTGGGGTGCTGATCTGAGAGATACCTTTAAAACAGTAATAGTAAGTACAGAACTAATCCGATCAACAGAAAATATAGAGGTATTCAAACCAGTTGCACAATAAACATTAGCACATGCATATAATTAAATTCAGTAATCGTTTTATAAGATCTTGACCTAAGAGCCTCCGGTGTTACCTAGATTCTATCATTTATGACGTGTATTAATATAATAATTATAAATACTGTTAATTAATATTAGAAAATTCTTTTTTTATAACGTTTATTAACGTCCTCTGTCCATTTTTGATTCTTCCCAACTTTAGGATGACTAAAGAAGAGATCGCATGGAAACAATGCGATCGAACGGAAGTGGAAAAAAGTTCTTTCACAACTAGTTACCAAACAGCTAAAGAAATTTCACAACTAGTTCTTTCAACCAAACAGCAAAAGAAAAATATACTTAAGTTTAGTTACTAAAGTGGACGAAGATTGTATTTTTGATATTTATTTTCTATAGTTACTTTTCTTTGGTACAATACAGTGTCATTATAGTGAAGCTCTCGCTTGACTGTTCCAACAGTCAAGAAATAGATCCAGAAGTCTGCGCTTTTGGAGCCACATTGGGAGGACCTCACGCTGGAGCCTTAACCACAAGTGCTGAAATTAGTTCCCTGGTGTCCAGGTAATATATTTTTTTGTATTTCTTTTCTTTTTGATGTGACAACCATGAGGTTTCAAGCGAGTGTTAACTCGAGTCATAATGGTCCCTACCATATTTCCGAAACACAAGTATGTATAATAACAAAGATTATTTGCTTCCAGATTAATCTAAACTGCGCCTAACAGTTTTACTAAGATTATTATCTAATTGTTTGTTAATGCGTGAGAACTATAAGATAGTGATAGTTTTGATATCAAATACATATTAATTATACGGAGCATAATATATAATATGAAAGCGTATTTGAGATGTTACGTTGTCATCGCAAATAAACCTGTGTGTCTCATGCGGTCTCGGTTGAGAGAGATCGGGGTGTAATGGTCGATTGATTCTGAAATAATGCTTACCGCTCCTGGGGCCGGTGACAGATTGGTCTTGAACGCGAATATCCTGACTCTAAGCGTGTCTCCAGGCCTGTAACGCGCGCGCTGAGTGTGGATTGCTACCAGTTTCGAGCTCGATATACGAAGAGTGACGTGACGCTCCCAGGTGCATTTAGCTTCTGCATACCTTGATAAGACAAGAAGGATTTAAAACTCAATAGTCAATTCCTTATTTGCATTCTTAATATAAGTAAATAGATCTTTTAGGGGCGCGGAAATTGAAGAGGGGCTGGCTTGTCCATAATTACGTAATATTGATGCCGTTTCTTTCAGTAAAACAATTACTTTTTTATTGATAATTAGTTTCTTTATTATTATTTCTAAACAGACGCGTATATAATAAAGTTTTGTTATACGATTAAGAACAACATATATTTTTTACCTTAAGTTTATAGCTAAATCTACTTTTGTGTTTGGCTTCTTGGGCACGGTGATGTCGAGGCATCCGCCATCCCCTGAAATGCGACATAACATACATACATAAATTTATATTTAAAAAATGGTAAGCCCTTCTGGCATAATAGGGACCAACACTGTTTGAATGAGTTTCTTTCGGCATTTCTTCTCAGCAGTGGTCGTCCCGAAATGCTAGTAGTAGCTTTGGTAAACATCATTTAATTTAGAATATGACGTGAAAAAGTGCCTGTGAAGGCCTAATTTCTGAATAAATGATTTGATTTTGATTAACTATATAAATAATAGAAAAAGAAATACTAGAAAAATAACGAAGATCACTATTTATCTCTTCGATTGCAGACCTTAAACTGAACGTAATAATTACTGAAATATGCTTTGGGTACTTTAGATCTGCTGTTAGTATTCCGAGTCCACATAAAGTTGATAAAACAACAACATTATGACGAGTCAGTAATGGAAACTCGGAATGATGATAGTTCTCTCGACCAGGTGATACATTATTGACATTAGTTTTGGGTTGAGTTATCAGGGTATATCCTGAGACACATGCTATGTTTCTGTCGCCTTCATAACTGATTATTATTAATCTAATGGAAAGTTTGAGAAAGCTAAACAAATTGGATTTTTACCAGTAGCTAGCTCCCTCGACGAGGTGATAAACTTATTGTCTTCAGTTCTAATCGTGAGTGACATGTGCGCTGTGCCATCGGTGTAGAATCTGGACACGCATGCGCGATTGCTCCCCCCCGCTGAGAGCACGCCCGGGGCAAGAAAAAGGTGGTTACGGTCCGTGCATGGGTTTACACTGGAAATATGTAATTGTTTAGTTTATGGTGAAAGATTTTGATATCTCAAATTACGAGTATGTTTTAAGGGATTTTGTGAGATTATTTAAAACCTACTTGCTGCGCCCCGGGGCTTCGCTCCCGTGGGAATTTCGGGATAAAAAGTACCCTATGTCATTACAGGTTATTTTCTACCCGTTTGAACCAAATTTCATAACAATCGGTCCAGTAGATTAGAAACAGACAAATTTACTTTCGCATTTACATCATTAGTTGGGATGTAGTATATAACCTTATATATTTAGAGCCTGTTCAAGTATCTGATAGTAAACATGTAACTTATCGAACAGATAGTGGTAAAAATTGTGTTTCACAAGTGTTGAATAGTGTGAACTGGCTAATTACATCAGGGAGATTGATGTAGCAGTTAGTTTTATCTGTCAGATTACAATACAATATTTTATCAAAAAGAAACGGGCCCTAGTGTTCAAATTTCTGTAATCAGTAAGTGTGTTAGTTATTATCATGGATTTAGTAAGTACTTCTTACGGAGTATCTACTAATTCCATGGTATAAATATTGTTCAGTCGCGCTCCCGTCATTTTGACGTCCGTCGATAGACATCACAGAATAATACGCACAAATTGTATGAATACATTTTCGATGTAACGTCAACGCATGTCAGTGTCGAACGTTATAGAAAACAACGAAGCAAGACGGAGCAATGGGGCATAGCCCCTACGGTACCAACTAAACTATTGACCAATGAATTGTTATAGAGTTGTTAAGTTTTCGATTAGTATTTATAGTCAAGTTGTTAAGTATATACTTTTTCAAGAGACAAGATTGTCGTTGTAAACATGAGATTGCAATAGCAATAGTAATTAACATTACAAAAACATAGTAATTCTTTCCTGTTGCAATTGCAATTGATGCCTGGCTGCAAGGTTGTATCTCTTATGTAGTTATTGCTATCCGTTGAGCCGTTGTCGCGTGTGGTTCCCGTCCTAGAATAGGACCATTCTATATAGTCCCGTGGATGTAGTACGAAACGAAGGGATACAGTCTTGGCAGTCATTAATTTATTTAATCGAATGGCATCTATTCAAATATAAATTAATTCACAATTCAAACATATAATTGGGCAGTTGATAGACAACAATAGCATTATCGAAGAGGGTCTGTTGTCAGGCAGGCAGACGATTGTAACATCACAGCCGAATTAAGAAAAAATAATATGTATTTTTAATGCTGACCTCCTGGGCTTCGCAGCGTAACAGCCACGAATGAAATCAGATGAAAAAGAGAGTTCCTAGCAGTTGGAATTTCCTGCCGCATGAGCCTTACTGGATACTAGTATAATTTTTTCGATGACCACTATGGAGAAAGAAATTAATGTAAGGTAATCTGCACGTCGATGATTTATGAACACGTGGAAAAGCCAATAACAAATCGCTCCATTAATAATGTCAAGAAAGCCGTAGTGTGTGTGTGTATGTATCTCATTACCTACAGTAAGTATAACAAGTTTGTTGACATCTCGAGTCTGTCTGTAAAGGAAAGCAGCTGTATTGGACACCTTGATCATGGATTTATGGATAAAATGTATGTTACAAGTTGTATATGTTTAGTATCTACCTTTGTGTTGGCTTTTGATTAATTTGTCATTATTAATTTAAAACAATGGTATTCGTTAAAAGGGAACACGTTTGCCCTCAAATGGGTAAACACAATTTTTTTTTGCATTCATTCATACAACAAAGTGCACAAAATTTGTACACAAGAAGTCTCCTTAAACGTGTTGAACATGATTCTCAAGAAAATTTACGGGTCGTATTGATAGCGGAGCCGTAGTGGTTGAAACGCTCTGGGAACTACCCTAAATCAGACAATTAGATGATCATGAATAATCGCGAATGATTATGTGTCTATTTGCTGTCATTATTTAACTATAGCATCTTAATGGATAAAAATACATAAAAATATTAACTACTAGATTTTACCCGGGGCTTCGCTCCCGTGGGAATTTTGAGATATAATATAGCCTATAGCAATCTTGGATAATGTACCTTTCTAATGGTGAAAGAATTTTTGAAATTGGTTCGGTAGTTTCGGGGATTACCCGCCTCAAACATACAAACTCACAAACGCTTATCTTTTTATAATAATAGTAAAGATTACTTACAAAATTCAATAAAGAACAGCGTTGAACAGTATGTATACTGTTCTATATGATATAGTATGTGTACTGTACTAGACTCGACAGACAACAATTAGGTGTACCTAATTGTTGTCTGTCGAGTCTAGTATGTTATTTGTGTTATTTGACGACCTCTGTGACGCAGTGGTAAAGTTGACCCACTGAACCGAGAAGTCCCGGGTTCGATCTCTGGTCATGGAAAATGATCTTTTTCTGATTGGCCTGGGTCTTGGATATTTATCTATATATGTATTTGTTATAAAATATAATATCGTTGAGTTAAGTATCCCATAACACAAGTCTAGAACTTACTTTGGTGTTAGCTCAATCTGTGTGATTTGTCCTTTAGGACAAATTTTTAATTATTTATTTATTTAATTTATTTATTTATGTTCATGTATTCTTACGTCTAAGATAAATTGAATCACAAAGATTTGAACGATATAAAATTTTTAAGATCCGATAAACAAAAGAATCTCGCAAAACGAAATAGTTTTTTTTTTCAGAGTTCTATTCTTTCTTTTTTTGTAAGTGGCCAGACTCCCATATTAGAATTTAAAATTAAAACTTTTCGATTGTTATGTATGCAGCTATATATTTTCTGTTTTTTTATTATTATTTTCGAACGTGTTAATTGCTTACACTGGTGCCAGATTTTATTCAAGTCTCCTAAAGGCATCTGACACGACTTTTAGGACAACCGAGTAATCGCATCCACACTAGTGTCAACCAGTACAGATTTCCTCACGATGTTTTCTTTCACCGAAAGCAAGTGGTGGTCTATGAAAACCAATATACATGAGTCAGATTGGTATACAAACTCACGTGGCACGAGTAAGATTCGAAGAATTTTTCTTCAAATATGGAACACTCTTATCATTCAGAAATGCTTTCAGCATATTTTTAGTCTGGTATTTTACCCTAAAATATCTGAGTAGTTCCTTCAGGACAATAAAAACAGTGCCAACATCTAACCAAACACTTTAGGCGCCACGACTTCATCAACGGAAAAAAAATACAACGGCAAAAGATACAAGATATCCTATTTCGAGCTGGCAGCGAAAACAAACTGAATTTTGATCCGTTTTCGTCCATGATTTGTTTGCAAATTGTGCGGGAAATAAGAGGATGGCGTTTTTTCTTTTTTTTTTTTATTGGTGGCCGGTGTGAATTGTGCTCTATTCATTTGAAAAAGGCGGGAATACGTGTTTTAAATGATTTTTTCTTTTGATATTTTAAACAACCATGTTTATTTTTAGCCCATCGATTAATGGAAATTAATCGATTATTATTTTTTCCAGTATTGGATATAATAATTTTTTTTGGTGGTTTTGATGATTCTATGTGGTCTGTGTGATTTGGTGGTTTATGAATTTCTTGTGATGTATGTATAATATGTATTTACTATGATTTATTAACTTATTATTTATCATGCATATAAATATTTGGTTAATTTTTCTATTAATGCAGTAGGTTTTAATCAAGATCATTTATAACGAATTCTAAACATAAAACCATCACAATGAAATGCCAATCTTATTACCCAAGTAATAATGACTCAAGAGAAACAAGACAAATGAGAGTTATGTTTTACCCGAGTAAACTGAGTTGTGACGGACTTTCTCGATAAACATTCACACAGACATCGTCACATCCCGTTACTGAGTTGCTGATAATTACTAACCTCGTTAAATTCCCAGGAACATCACAATCAATAAATCTCATAAACAGAAACACTATAAAAACACGCCTCATTGTCTGTGTTACATCAAAAAAAAAAACCATAAATTAATAACTAATCACTGGTAAGTTAGAAATTAAAAATGAAAACCGAGAATCGTAAATCGACATCCATTTAAAATTGGAACTGTGGTTAACGGAAACGGAACCGGTGTATCTTGTGATGCGCAAGCGGCTGTAGACTGGACGAGCATGCGCAAAGGTCGGCGCGAAATGTGTGCAGGCGTGCCCAACTGTTTTTATGTTTATACTCGAGCGATGTAGAGCGTGAACGGTAATTGATTTACATACTTAAATGTCTACTAATCTCATTGTCTTATTCAAAGTGGTTGCTGACAGGTGCTAGCAAACTTGGTACTGATTCCCACATAACTAATTATGGAATCTGATAAAGAGAGAAATAAATATAATTGAGCAACATATAGCTCTTTCATTTGTGCATGCTTTCTGTTTCATTCATATGGATAAATATATTTAATTATTCAAAGTTAGTGACTAAACAATGTGAACTATTTAAACTATTAACTAAACAATGTTTACAACAAATATTTATTATGAAATCTATTAAAACCACCCGACCCTTGCACACGTAAGAACTAGGTCAGACGTTGACATGAAGTTTTGACGTACGTTTTCGTATCAAAAACTATAGAAAATGGAGTCGCAACGTAGCGCGACTGAGGAATGGAGCTTAGCTATACATTGCGGGATTCAGCGGTAGATTAGTATGGTGACGCGGTTACAAGCGCTGCATGTGAATCGCCATAGCTTAATTATATCGCGAACTAAAGTCACGGTCAATGCCTAAGTGCAGATAAAAGGTTGAGCACCCCTGCTGGGTTAATAGGTCGTACGACGACCGCGGACAAACAATAACATTGGTAACTTTTTGATAAGATCATCTTTCGTGGAGACAGTCG